>NW_025727985.1:0-201779 GCF_021461385.2 Schistocerca piceifrons | reverse complement strand
ACCATCTTATTGACGACGAAACACAGAAATTGAATCGGAATTAAATACAAAAGGCACAATGCCGACTTAAGTACATGAAGACTGACTCTTCTTACTGTCTATGTTTTGAACCATTCCTGTGACGCTAGTTACAGTTTCCGATGCTTCACTTCAGGTTTACTGTATCCCTCTGACCATCTTAATGACGATGAAACACAGAAATTGCATCGGAATTAGATAGAAAAGGCACAATGCCGACTTAAGTACAAGAAGACTGACTCTTCCTACTGTCTATGCTTTGAACCATTCCTGTGACACTAGTTGTAGATTCCGATGCTTCACTTCAGGTTTACTGTATCCCACCGACCTTCTTATTGACGATGAAACACAGAAATTGCATCGGTATTAATTACAAAAGGCACAATGCCGACTTAAGTACAAGAAGACTGACCCGTCTTAGTGTCTACGTTTTGAACCATTCCTGTGACACTAGTTATAGATTCCGATGCCTCACTTCAGGTTTACTGTATCGCTCTGACCTTCTTATTGACGATAAAACACAGAAATTGCACGGAATTAAATTCAAAAGGCACAATGCCGACTTAAGTACAAGAAGACTGACTCTTCTCACTGTCTATTATATGAACCATTCCTGCGACACTAGTTATAGATTTCGATGATTCACTTCAGGTTTACTGTGCCCTTGGACCTTCGTATTGACGATTAAACACAGACATTGCATCGTAATTAAATAGAAAAGTCACAATGCCGACTTAAGTACAAGAAGACTGACTCTTCTTACTGACTATGTTTTGAACCATTCCTGTGACACTAGTTATAGATTCCAGAAATTCACTTCAGGTTTACTGTAACCCTTGTACCATCTTATTGACGATGAAACACAGAAATTTCATCGGAATTAAATAGAAAAGGCACAATGCCGACTTAAGTACAAGAAGACTGACTCTTCATACTGACTATGATTGGAGCCATTCCTGTGACGCTAGTTACAGATTCCGATGCTTCACTTCAAGTTTACTGTATCACTCTGACGTTCTTATTGACGATGAAACACAGAAATTGCATCGGAATTAAATAGTAACGGCAAATTGCCGACTTCAGTACAAGAAGACTGTCTCTTCTTACTTACTATGTTTGGAACCATTCCTGTGACACTAGTTATAGATTCCGATGCTTCATTTCAGGTTTACTGTATCCCTTGGACCTTCTTATTTACGATGAAACACAGAAAGTGCAACGGAATACAATAGAAAAGGCACAATGCCGAATTAAGTACAAGAAGACTGACTCTTTCTACTGTCTATGATTTGAACCATTCCTGTGACACTAGTTACAGATTCCGATGCTTCACTTCAGGTTTACTGTATCCCTCTGACCTTCTTATTGACGATGAAACACCGAAATTGCATCGGAATTAAACACAAAAGTCACAATGCCGACTTAAGTATAAGAAGACTGACAATTGTTACTGTCCATGTTTTGATCCATTCCTGTGACACTAGTTATAGATTCCGATGCTTCACTTCAGGTTTACAGAATCCCTTGGACCTTCTTATTGACGATGAAACACAGAAATTGCATCCGAATTAAATAGAAAAGGCACAATTCCGACTTAAGTACAAGAAGACTGACTCTTCTTACTGTCTATGTTTTGAACCATTCCTGTGACACTAGTTATAGATTCCAATGCCTCACTTCAGGTGTACTGCATCCCTTGGACCTTGTTATTGACGATGAATCACGGAAACTGCATCGGCATTAACTAGAAAAGGCATAATGCCGACTTAAGTACAAGAAGACTGACTCTTTACTGTCTATGTTTTGAACCATTCCTGTACCACTAGTAATAGATTCCGATGCCTCACTTCAGGATTACTGTATCCCTCAGACCTTCTTATTGACGATGAAACACAGAAATTGCATCGGAATAAAATAGAAAAGGCACAATGCCGACTTAAATACAAGAAGACAGACTCTTCCTACTTTCTATGCTTTGAACCATTCCTGTGACACTAGTTATAGATTCCGAATCTTCACTTCAAGTTTACTGTATTCCTCTGACCTTCTTATTTACGATGAAACACAGAAATTGCATCAGAATTAAATACAAAAGGCACAATGCCGACTTAAGTACAAGAAGACTGACTCTTCTTACTGTCTATGTTTTGAACCATTCCTGTGACACTAGTTATAGATTCCGATGCCTCACTTCAGGTTGACTGTATCCCTCTGACCTTCTTATTGACGATGAAACACAGAAATGGCATCGAAATTAAATAGAAAAGGCACAATGCCGACTTAAGTACAAGAAGACTGACTCTTCCTACTGTCTATGATTTGAACCCTTCGTGTGACACTAGTTATAGATTCCGATGCTTCACTTCAGGTTTACTGTATCCCTTGGACCTTCATATTGACGATGAAACACAGAAATTGTATCGGAATTAAATACAAAAGGCACAATGCCGACTTATGTACTAAAGACTGACTCATCTTACTGTCTATGTTTTGAACCATTCCTGCGACACTAGTTATAGATTACGATGCATCACTTCAGGTGTACTATAACACTTGGACTTTCTTATTGACGATGAAACACAGAAATTGCATCGGAATTAAATAGAAAAGGCACAATGCCGACTTAAGTACAAGTAGACTGACTCTTCTTACAGTCTAGTTTTTGAACCATTCCTGTGACACTAGTTATAGATTCTGATGCTCCACTTCAGGTTTACTGTGTCCTTCTGACCATCTTATTGACGACGAAACACAGAAATTGAATCGGAATTAAATACAAAAGGCACAATGCCGACTTAAGTACATGAAGACTGACTCTTCTTACTGTCTATGTTTTGAACCATTCCTGTGACGCTAGTTACAGTTTCCGATGCTTCACTTCAGGTTTACTGTATCCCTCTGACCATCTTAATGACGATGAAACACAGAAATTGCATCGGAATTAGATAGAAAAGGCACAATGCCGACTTAAGTACAAGAAGACTGACTCTTCCTACTGTCTATGCTTTGAACCATTCCTGTGACACTAGTTGTAGATTCCGATGCTTCACTTCAGGTTTACTGTATCCCACCGACCTTCTTATTGACGATGAAACACAGAAATTGCATCGGTATTAATTACAAAAGGCACAATGCCGACTTAAGTACAAGAAGACTGACCCGTCTTAGTGTCTACGTTTTGAACCATTCCTGTGACACTAGTTATAGATTCCGATGCCTCACTTCAGGTTTACTGTATCGCTCTGACCTTCTTATTGACGATAAAACACAGAAATTGCACGGAATTAAATTCAAAAGGCACAATGCCGACTTAAGTAGAAGAAGACTGACTCTTTTTACTGACTATGTTTTGAACCATTCCTGTGACACTACTTATAGATTCCGGAAATTCACTTCAGGTTTACTGTAACCCTTGTACCATCTTATTGACGATGAAACACAGAAATTTCATCGGAATTAAATAGAAAAGGCACAATGCCGACTTAAGTACAAGAAGACTGACTCTTCATACTGACTATGATTGGAGCCATTCCTGTGACGCTAGTTACAGATTCCGATGCTTCACTTCAAGTTTACTGTATCACTCTGACGTTCTTATTGACGATGAAACACAGAAATTGCATCGGAATTAAATAGTAACGGCAAATTGCCGACTTCAGTACAAGAAGACTGTCTCTTCTTACTTACTATGTTTGGAACCATTCCTGTGACACTAGTTATAGATTCCGATGCTTCATTTCAGGTTTACTGTATCCCTTGGACCTTCTTATTTACGATGAAACACAGAAAGTGCAACGGAATTAAATAGAAAAGGCACAATGCCGAATTAAGTACAAGAAGACTGACTCTTTCTACTGTCTATGTTTTGAACCATTCCTGTGACACTAGTTACAGATTCCGATGCTTCACTTCAGGTTTACTGTATCCCTCTGACCTTCTTATTGACGATGAAACACCGAAATTGCATCGGAATGAAACACAAAAGTCACAATGCCGACTTAAGTATAAGAAGACTGACAATTGTTACTGTCCATGTTTTGATCCATTCCTGTGACACTAGTTATAGATTCCGATGCTTCACTTCAGGTTTACAGAATCCCTTGGACCTTCTTATTGACGATGAAACACAGAAATTGCATCCGAATTAAATAGAAAAGGCACAATTCCGACTTAAGTACAAGAAGACTGACTCTTCTTACTGTCTATGTTTTGAACCATTCCTGTGACACTAGTTATAGATTCCAATGCCTCACTTCAGGTGTACTGCATCCCTTGGACCTTGTTATTGACGATGAATCACGGAAACTGCATCGGCATTAACTAGAAAAGGCATAATGCCGACTTAAGTACAAGAAGACTAACTCTTCTTACTGTCT
The DNA here is from genome assembly GCF_021461385.2 of Schistocerca piceifrons. Taxonomy (NCBI): domain Eukaryota; kingdom Metazoa; phylum Arthropoda; class Insecta; order Orthoptera; family Acrididae; genus Schistocerca; species Schistocerca piceifrons. The sequence goes on along the minus strand of NW_025727985.1, from coordinate 197,385 downwards.
ATGTTTTGAACCATTCCTGTGACACTAGTAATAGATTCCGATGCCTCACTTCAGGATTACTGTATCCCTCAGACCTTCTTATTGACGATGAAACACAGAAATTGCATCGGAATAAAATAGAAAAGGCACAATGCCGACTTAAATACAAGAAGACTGACTCTTCCTACTTTCTATGCTTTGAACCATTCCTGTGACACTAGTTATAGATTCCGAATCTTCACTTCAAGTTTACTGTATTCCTCTGACCTTCTTATTTACGATGAAACACAGAAATTGCATCAGAATTAAATACAAAAGGCACAATGCCGACTTAAGTACAAGAAGACTGACTCTTCTTACTGTCTATGTTTTGAACCATTCCTGTGACACTAGTTATAGATTCCGATGCCTCACTTCAGGTTGACTGTATCCCTCTGACCTTCTTATTGACGATGAAACACAGAAATGGCATCGAAATTAAATAGAAAAGGCACAATGCCGACTTAAGTACAAGAAGACTGACTCTTCCTACTGTCTATGATTTGAACCCTTCGTGTGACACTAGTTATAGATTCCGATGCTTCACTTCAGGTTTACTGTATCCCTTGGACCTTCATATTGACGATGAAACACAGAAATTGTATCGGAATTAAATACAAAAGGCACAATGCCGACTTATGTACTAAAGACTGACTCATCTTACTGTCTATGTTTTGAACCATTCCTGCGACACTAGTTATAGATTACGATGCATCACTTCAGGTGTACTATAACACTTGGACTTTCTTATTGACGATGAAACACAGAAATTGCATCGGAATTAAATAGAAAAGGCACAATGCCGACTTAAGTACAAGTAGACTGACTCTTCTTACAGTCTAGTTTTTGAACCATTCCTGTGACACTAGTTATAGATTCTGATGCTCCACTTCAGGTTTACTGTGTCCTTCTGACCATCTTATTGACGACGAAACACAGAAATTGAATCGGAATTAAATACAAAAGGCACAATGCCGACTTAAGTACATGAAGACTGACCCTTCTTACTGTCTATGTTTTGAACCATTCCTGTGACGCTAGTTACAGTTTCCGATGCTTCACTTCAGGTTTACTGTATCCCTCTGACCATCTTAATGACGATGAAACACAGAAATTGCATCGGAATTAGATAGAAAAGGCACAATGCCGACTTAAGTACAAGAAGACTGACTCTTCCTACTGTCTATGCTTTGAACCATTCCTGTGACACTAGTTGTAGATTCCGATGCTTCACTTCAGGTTTACTGTATCCCACCGACCTTCTTATTGACGATGAAACACAGAAATTGCATCGGTATTAATTACAAAAGGCACAATGCCGACTTAAGTACAAGAAGACTGACCCGTCTTAGTGTCTACGTTTTGAACCATTCCTGTGACACTAGTTATAGATTCCGATGCCTCACTTCAGGTTTACTGTATCGCTCTGACCTTCTTATTGACGATAAAACACAGAAATTGCACGGAATTAAATTCAAAAGGCACAATGCCGACTTAAGTAGAAGAAGACTGACTCTTTTTACTGACTATGTTTTGAACCATTCCTGTGACACTACTTATAGATTCCGGAAATTCACTTCAGGTTTACTGTAACCCTTGTACCATCTTATTGACGATGAAACACAGAAATTTCATCGGAATTAAATAGAAAAGGCACAATGCCGACTTAAGTACAAGAAGACTGACTCTTCATACTGACTATGATTGGAGCCATTCCTGTGACGCTAGTTACAGATTCCGATGCTTCACTTCAAGTTTACTGTATCACTCTGACGTTCTTATTGACGATGAAACACAGAAATTGCATCGGAATTAAATAGTAACGGCAAATTGCCGACTTCAGTACAAGAAGACTGTCTCTTCTTACTTACTATGTTTGGAACCATTCCTGTGACACTAGTTATAGATTCCGATGCTTCATTTCAGGTTTACTGTATCCCTTGGACCTTCTTATTTACGATGAAACACAGAAAGTGCAACGGAATTAAATAGAAAAGGCACAATGCCGAATTAAGTACAAGAAGACTGACTCTTTCTACTGTCTATGTTTTGAACCATTCCTGTGACACTAGTTACAGATTCCGATGCTTCACTTCAGGTTTACTGTATCCCTCTGACCTTCTTATTGACGATGAAACACCGAAATTGCATCGGAATGAAACACAAATGTCACAATGCCGACTTAAGTATAAGAAGACTGACAATTGTTACTGTCCATGTTTTGATCCATTTCTGTGACACTAGTTATAGATTCCGATGCTTCACTTCAGGTTTACAGAATCCCTTGGACCTTCTTATTGACGATGAAACACAGAAATTACATCCGAATTAAATAGAAAAGGCACAATTCCGACTTAAGTACAAGAAGACTGACTCTTCTTACTGTCTATGTTTTGAACCATTCCTGTGACACTAGTTATAGATTCCAATGCCTCACTTCAGGTGTACTGCATCCCTTGGACCTTGTTATTGACGATGAATCACGGAAACTGCATCGGCATTAACTAGAAAAGGCATAATGCCGACTTAAGTACAAGAAGACTAACTCTTCTTACTGTCTATGTTTTGAACCATTCCTGTGACACTAGTAATAGATTCCGATGCCTCACTTCAGGATTACTGTATCCCTCAGACCTTCTTATTGACGATGAAACACAGAAATTGCATCAGAATAAAATAGAAAAGGCACAATGCCGACTTAAATACAAGAAGACTGACTCTTCCTACTTTCTATGCTTTGAACCACTCCTGTGACACTAGTTATAGATTCCGAATCTTCACTTCAAGTTTACTGTATTCCTCTGACCTTCTTATTTACGATGAAACACAGAAATTGCATCAGAATTAAATACAAAAGGCACAATGCCGACTTAAGTACAAGAAGACTGACTCTTCTTACTGTCTATGTTTTGAACCATTCCTGTGACACTAGTTATAGATTCCGATGCCTCACTTCAGGTTGACTGTATCCCTCTGACCTTCTTATTGACGATGAAACACAGAAATGGCATCGAAATTAAATAGAAAAGGCACAATGCCGACTTAAGTACAAGAAGACTGACTCTTCCTACTGTCTATGATTTGAACCCTTCGTGTGACACTAGTTATAGATTCCGATGCTTCACTTCAGGTTTACTGTATCCCTTGGACCTTCATATTGACGATGAAACACAGAAATTGTATCGGAATTAAATACAAAAGGCACAATGCCGACTTATGTACTAAAGACTGACTCATCTTACTGTCTATGTTTTGAACCATTCCTGCGACACTAGTTATAGATTACGATGCATCACTTCAGGTGTACTATAACACTTGGACTTTCTTATTGACGATGAAACACAGAAATTGCATCGGAATTAAATAGAAAAGGCACAATGCCGACTTAAGTACAAGTAGACTGACTCTTCTTACAGTCTAGTTTTTGAACCATTCCTGTGACACTAGTTATAGATTCTGATGCTCCACTTCAGGTTTACTGTGTCCTTCTGACCATCTTATTGACGACGAAACACAGAAATTGAATCGGAATTAAATACAAAAGGCACAATGCCGACTTAAGTACATGAAGACTGACTCTTCTTACTGTCTATGTTTTGAACCATTCCTGTGACGCTAGTTACAGTTTCCGATGCTTCACTTCAGGTTTACTGTATCCCTCTGACCATCATAATGACGATGAAACACAGAAATTGCACGGAATTAAATTCAAAAGGCACAATGCCGACTTAAGTACAAGAAGACTGACTCTTCTTAGTGTCTATGATATGAACCATTCCTGCGTCACTAGTTATAGATTTCGATGATTCACTTCGGGTTTACTGTTTAGTTGGACCTTCGTATTGACGATGAAACACAGAAATTGCATCGGAATTAAATAGAAAAGGCACAATGCCGACTTAAGTACAAGAAGACTGACTCTTCTTACTGACTATGTTTGGAACCATTCCTGTGACACTAGTTATAGATTCCGATGCCTCACTGCAGGTTTACTGTATCCCTCTGACCTTCCTTTTGACGATGAATCTCAGAAATTGCATCGGAATTAACTAGAAAAGGCACAATGCCGACTTCAGTACAAGAAGACTGACTCTTCTCACTGTCTCTGTTTTGAAACATTCCTGTGACGCTAGTTACAGATTCCGATGCTTCACTTCAGGTTTACTGTATCCCTCTGTCCAACTTAATGACGATGAAACACAGAAATTGCATTGGAATTAAATAGAAAAAGCACAATGCCGACTTAAGTACAAGAAGACTGACTCTTCCTACTGTCTATGCTTTGAACCATTCCTGTGACACTAGTTGTAGATTCCGATGCTTCACTTCAGGTTTACTGTATCCCTCTGACCTTCTTATTGACGATGAAACACAGAAATTGCATCGGAATTAAATACAAAAGGCATAATGGCGACTTAAGTACAAGGAGACTGACTCTTCTTACTGTCTGTGTTTTTAACCATTCCGGTGACGTTAGATAAAGATTCCGATGCTTCACTTCAGGTTTACTGCATCCCTCTGACCTTCTTATTGACGATGAAACACAGAAATTGCATCGGAATTAAATACAAAAGGCACAATGTCGACTTAAGTACAAGAAGACTGACTCTTCTTACTGACTATGTTTTGAACCATTCCTGTGACACTAGTTATAGAATCCGGAGATTCACTTCAGGTTTACTGTAACCCTTGGACCATCTTATTGACGATGAAACACAGAAATTTCATCGGAATTAAATAGAAATGGCACAATGCCGACTTAAGTACAAGAAGACTGACTCTTCATACTGACTATGTTTGGAACCATTCCTGTGACACTAGTTGCAGATTCCGATGCTTCACTTCAGGTTTACTGTAACCCTCCGACGTTCTTATTGACGATGAAACACAGAAATTGCATCGGAATTAAATAGAAACGGCAAATTGGCGACTTAAGTACAAGAAGACTGACTCTTCTTACTTATTAGGTTTGGAACCATTCCTGTGACACTAGTTACAGAATCCGATGCTTCACTTCAGGTTTACAGTATCCCTCTGACCTTCTTATTGACGATGAAACACCGAAATTGCATCGGAATTAAATACAAAAGGCACAATGCTGACTTAAGTACAAGAAGACTGACCCTTGTTACTGTCCATGTATTGATCCATTCCTATGACACTAGTTATAGATTCCGTTGCTTCACTTCAGGTTTACAGTATCCCTTGGACCTTCTAATTGACGATGTAACACAGAAATTGCTTCGGAATTAAATAGAAAAGGCACAATTCCGACTTAAGTACAAAAAGACTGACTCTTCTTACTGTCTATGGTTTGAACCATTCCTGTGACACTAGTTATAGATTCCAATGCTTCACTTCAGGTGTACTGCATCCCTTGGACCTTGTTATTGACGATGAATCACGGAAACTGCATCGGAAGTAACTAGAAAAGGCACAATGCCGACTTAAGTACAAGAAGACTGACTCTTCTTACTGTCTATGTTTTGAACCATTCCTGTGACACTAGTTATAGATTCCAATGCTTCACATCAGGTGTACTGCATCCCTTGGACCTTGTTATTGACGATGAATCACGGAAACTGCATCGGAAGTAACTAGAAAAGGCACAATGCCGACTTAAGTACAAGAAGACTGACTCTTCTTACTCCCTATGTTTTGAACCATTCCTGTGACACTAGTTATAGAATCCGATGCCTCACTTCAGGATTACTGTATCCCTCAGGCCTTTTTATTGACGATGAAACAGAAATTGCATCGGAATTAAATAGAAAAGGCACAATGCCGAATTAAGTACAAGAAGACTGACTCTTCCTACTTTATATGTTTTAAACCATTCCTGTGACACTAGTTATAGATTCCGAATCTTCACTTCAAGTTTACTGTATCCCTCTGACCTTCTTATTTACGATGAAACACAGAAATTGCATCAGAATTAAATACAAAAGGCACAATGCCGACTCCAGTACAAGAAGACTGACTCTTCTTACTGTCTATGTTTTGAACCATTCCTGTGACACTAGTTATAGATTCCGATGCCTCACTGCAGGTTTTCTGTATCCCTCTGACCTTCTTACTGACGATGAAACACAGAAACGGCATCGGAATTAAATAGAAAAGGCACAAGGCCGACTTAAGTACAAGAAGACCGACTCTTCCTACTGTCTATGATTTGAACGCTTCCTGTGACACTAGTTATAGATTCGGATGCTTCACTTCAGGTTTACTGTATCCCTCTGATCTTCTTATTGACGTTGAAACACAGAAATTGCATCGGAATTAAATACAAAAGGCACAATGCCGACATAAGTACAAGAAGACTGAGTCTTCCTACTGTCTATGTTTTGAACCATTCCTGTGACACTAGTTATAGATTCCGATGCTTCACTTCAGGTTTACTGTATCCCTCTGACCTTCTTATTGACGATGAAACACAGAAATTGCATCGGAATTAAATGCAAAAGGCACAATGCCGACTCAAGTACAACAAGACTGACTCTTCCTACTGTCTATGATTTGAACCATTCCTGTGACACTAGTTATAGATTCCGATGCTTCACTTCACCTTTACTGTATCCCTCTGCCCTTCTTATTGACGATGAACCACAGAGATTACATCGGAATTAAAAAGAAGAGGCACAATGCCGACTTATGTACAAGAAGACTGACTAATCTTAATGTCAATGTTTGAACTATTCCTGTGTCACTAGTTATAGATTCCGATGCTTCACGTCAGGTTTACTGTATCCCTTGGACCTTCTTATTGACGACGAAACACAGAAATTGCATCGGAATTAAATAAAAAAGGCACAATGCCGACTTGCGTACAAGAAGTCTGCCTCATCCTATGTTTTAAACCATTCCTGTCACACTAGTTATAGATTCCGATGCTTCACTTCAGGTTTACTGTATCCCTCTGACCTTCTTATTGCTGATGAAACACAGAAATTGCTTCGGAATTAAATACAAAAGGCACAATGCCGACTTAAGTACAAGAAGACTGATTCTTCTTACTGTCTATGTTTGAACCATTCCTGTGACTCTACTTCTAGATTCCGATGCTTCACGTCAGGTTTACTGTATCCCTTGGACCTTCTTATTGACGACGAAACACAGAAATTGCATCGGAATTAAATAGAAAAAGCACAATGCCGACTTAAGTACAAGAAGACTGTCTCTTCTTACAGACATTGTGTTGAACTATTCCTGTGACACTAGTTATAGATTGCGATGCTTCACTTCAGGTATACTGTATGCCTCTGACCTTCTTATTGACGATAGAATACAGATATTGCATCGGAATTAAATACGAAAGGCACAATGCCGACTTAAGTACAAGAAGACTGACTCTTCTTACTGTCTATGATTTGAACCATTCCTGTGACACTAGTTATAGATTCCGATGCTTCACTTCAGGTGTACTGCATCCCTTGGACCTTCTTATTGACGATGAAACACAGAAATTGCTTCGGAATTGAATAGAAAAGGCACAATGCTGACTTAAGTACAAGAAGACTGACTCACTGTCTATGATTTGAACCATTCGTGTGACACTAGTTATAGATTCCGATGCTTCACTTCAGGTTTACTGTATCCCTTGGACCTTCTTATTGACGATGAAACACAGAAATTGTATCGGAATTAAATACATAAGGCACAATGCCGACTTATGTACAAAAGACTGACTCATCTTACTGTCTATGTTTTGAACCATTCCTGTGACACTAGTTATAGATTACGATGCTTCACTTCAGGTGTACTGTATCACTTGGACTTTCTTATTGACGATGAAACACAGAAATTGCATCGGAATTAAAGAGAAAAGGCACAATGCCGCCTTAAGTACAAGTAGACTGACTCTTCTTAAATTCTATGTTTTGAACCACTCCTGTGACACTAGTTATAGATTCTGATGCTCCACTTCATGTATACTGTGTCCTTCTGACCGTCTTATTGACGACGAAACACAGAAACATTATCGGAATTAAATACAAAAGGCACAATGCCGACTTAAGTACAAGAAGACAGAATCTTCTTACTGACTATGTTTTGAACCATTCCTGTGACACTACTTATAGATTCCGATGCTTCACTTCAGGTTTAATGTATACCTCTGACCTTCTTATTGACGATGAAACACAGATATTGCATCGGAATTAAATAGAAAGGGCACAATGCTGACTTAAGTACAAGAAGACTGACTCTTCTTACTGTTTATGATTTGAACCATTCCTGTGACACTAGTTATAGATTCCGATGCTTCACTTCATGTTTACTGTATACCTCTGACCTTCTTATTGACGATGAACCACAGAGATTACATCGGAATTAAATAGAAATGGCACAATGCCGACTTATGTACAAGAAGACTGACTAATCTTAATGTCTATGTTTGAACTATTCCTGTGTCACTAGTTATAGATTCCGATGCTTCACTTCAGGTTTACTGTATACCTTGGACCTTCCTATTGACGACGAAACACAGAAATTGCATCGGAATTAAATAAAAAAGGCACAATCCCGACTTGAGTACAAGAAGACTGACTCATCCTATTGTCTATGCTTTGGACCATTCCTGTGACACTAGTTATAGATTCTGATGCTACACTTCAGTTTTACTGTATCCCTTGGACCTTCTTATTGACGATGAAACACAGAAATGGCATCGGAATTAAATACAAAATGCACAATGCCGACTTAAGAACAAGAAGACTGACTCTTCTTACTGACTGTCATTTGAACGATTCCTGTGACACTAGTTATAGATTGCCAAGCTTCACTTCAGGTATACTGTATCCCTCTGACCTTCTTATTGACGATGGAACACAGATATTGCATCAGAAATAAATACAAAAGGCAAAATGCCGACTTAAGTACAAGAAGAATGACTCTTCATACTGTCTATGATTTGAACCGATCCTGTGACACTAGTTATAGCTTCCGATGCTGCACTTCAGATTTACTGTATCCCTTGGACCTTCTTATTGACGACGAAACACCGAAATTGCATCGGAATTAAATACGAGAGGCACAATGCCGACTTAAGTACAAGAAGACTGACTCCTCTTACTGTCTGTGTTTTGAACCATTCCTGTGACACTAGTTATAGATTCCGATGCTTCACTTCAGGTGTACTGCATCCCTTGTACCTTCTATTTGACGATGAAACACAGAAATTGCATCGGAATTAAATACAAAAGGCACAATGCCGCCTTAAGTACAAGTAGTCTGACTCTTCCTACTGTCTATGTTTTGAACCATTCCTGTGACACTAGTTATAGATTCCGATGCTTCACTTCAGGTTTACTGTATCCATCTGACCTTCTTATTGACGATGAAACACAGATATTACATCGGAATTAGATACAAAAAGCACAATGCCGACATAAGTACAAGAAGACTGAGTCTTCCTACTGTCTATGTTTTGAACCATTCCTGTGACACTAGTTATAGATTCCGATGCTTCACTTCAGGTTTACTGTATCCCTCTGACCTTCTTATTGACGATGAAACACAGAAATATCATCGGAATTAAATGCAAAAGGCACAATGCCGACTCAAGTACAAGAAGACTGACTCTTCCTACTGTCTATGATTTGAACCATTCCTGTGACACTAGTTATAGATTCGGATGCTTCACTTCACCTTTACTGTATCCCTCTGCCCTTCTTATTGACGATGAACCTCAGAAATTACATCGGAATTAAAAAGAAGAGGCACAATGCCGACTTATGTACAAGAAGACTGACTAATCTTAATGTCAATGTTTGAACTATTCCTGTGTCACTAGTTATAGATTCCGATGCTTCACGTCAGGTTTACTGTATCCCTTGGACCTTCTTATTGACGACGAAACACAGAAATTGCATCGGAATTAAATAAAAAAGGCACAATGCCGACTTGAGTACAAGAAGTCTGCCTCATCCTATGTTTTAAACCATTCCTGTCACACTAGTTACAGATTCCGATGCTTCACTTCAGGTTTACTGTATCCCTCTGACCTTCTTATTGCTGATGAAACACAGAAATTGCTTCGGAATTAAATACAAAAGGCACAATGCCGACTTAAGTACAAGAAGACTGATTCTTCTTACTGTCTATGTTTGAACCATTCCTGTGACTCTACTTCTAGATTCCGATGCTTCACTTCAGGTTTACTGTATCCCTAGGACCTTCTTATTGACGATGAAACACAGAAATGGCATCGGAATTAAATACAAAAGGCACAATGCCGTCTTAAGTACAAGAAGACTGATCTTCTTACTGTCTATGTTTTGAACCATTCCTGTGACACTGGTTATAGATTCTGATCCTTCACTTCAGATTTACTGTATCCCTTGGACCTTCTTATTGACGACGAAACACAGAAATTGCATCGGAATTAAATAGAAAGAGCACAATGCCGACTTAAGTACAAGAAGACTGACTCTTCTTACAGACATTGTGTTGAACTATTCCTGTGACACTAGTTATAGATTGCGATGCTTCACTTCAGGTATACTGTATGCCTCTGACCTTCTTATTGACGATAGAATACAGATATTGCATCGGAATTAAATACGAAAGGCACAATGCCGACGTAAGTACAAGAAGACTGACTCTTCTTACTGTCTATGTTTTGAACCATTCCTGTGACACTAGTTATAGATTCCGATGCTTCACTTCAGGTGTACTGCATCCCTTGGACCTTCTTATTGACGATGAAACACAGAAGTTGCATCGGAATGAAATAGAAAGGGCACAATGCTGACTTAAGTACAAGAAGACTGACTCTTCTTACTGTTTATGATTTGAACCAATCCTGTGACACATGTTATGGATTCTGATCCTTCACTTCAGATATACTGAATCCTTCTGACGTTCTTCTTGACGATGAAACACGGAAATTGCATCGGAATTAAGTACTAAAGGCACAATGCCGACTTAAGTACAAGAAGACTGACTCTTTTTTCTGACTATGTTTGAACCATTCCTGTGACACTAGTTTTAGATGCCGATGCTTCACTTCAGGTTTACTGTATCCCTTGGACCTACTTATTGACGATGAAACACAGAAATTGCATCGGAATGAAATACAATAGGCACAATGCCGACTTAAGTGCAAGTAGTCTGACTCTTCCTACTCTCTATGTTTTATACCATTCCTGTGACACTAGTTATAGATTCCGATGCTTCACTTCAGGTTTACTGTATCCCTGTGACCTTCTTAGCGACGATGAAAACCAGAAATTGCATCGGAATTAAATTGAAAAGGCACAATGCCGACTTAAGTACAAGAAGACAGATCCTTCTTACTGTCTATCATTTGAACCATTCCTGTGACGCTAGTTACAGATTTCGAAGGTGCACTTCAGGATTACTGTATCCCTTGGACCTTCTTATTTACGATGAAACACAGATATTGCATCGGAATTAAATACAAAAGGCACAATGCCGACTTAAGTACAAGAAGACTCACTCTTCTTACTGACTATGTTTTGAACCATTCCTGTGACACTAGTTAGAGTTTCCGATGCCTCACTTCAGGGTTACTGTATACCTCTGACCTTCTTATTAACGATGAAACACGGAAATTGCGTCGGAATTAAATACAAAATTCACAATGCCGCCTTAGGTACAAGAAGACTGACTCTTCTTACTGACTATGTTTTGAACCATTCCTGTGACACTAGTTATAGATTGCGATGCTTCACTTCAGGTATACTGTATACCTCTGACCTTCTTATTGACGATGGAACACAGAAATTGCATCGGAATTAAATAGAAAAGCCACAATGCCGACTTAAGTACGAGAAGACTGACTCTTCATACTGTCTATGTTTTGAACCGATCCTGTGACACTAGTTATAGCTTCCGATGCTTCACTTCAGGTTTACTGTATCCCTTGGATCTCCTTATTGACGATGAAACACCGAAATTGCATCGGAATTAAATACGAAAGGCACAGTGCCGACTTAAGTACAAGAAGACTGACTCTTCTTACTGTCTATGTTTGAACTATTCCTGTGACACTAGTTATAGATTCCGAAGCTTCACTTTAGATTTACTGTATCCCTTGGACCTTCTTATTGACGATGAAACACCGATATTGCATCGGAATTAAATACGAGAGGCACAATGCCGACTTAAGTACAAGAAGACTGACTCCTCTTACTGTCAGTGTTTTGAACCATTCCTGTGACACTAGTTATAGATTCCGATGCTTCACTTCAGGTGTACTGCATCCCTTGTACCCTCTATTTGACGATGAAATACAGAAATTGCATCGGAATTAAATGGAAAAGGCAGAATGCCGACTTAAGTACAAGAAGACTGACTCCTGTTCCTGACTATGTTTGAACCATTCCTGTGACACTAGTTATAGATTCCGATGCCTCACTTCAGGTTTACTGTATCCCTTGGGCCTTCTTATTGACGATGAAACACAGAAATTGCATCGGAATTAAATACAAAAGGCACAATGCCGCCTTAAGTACAAGTAGTCTGACTCTTCCTACTGTCTATGTTTTGAACCATTCCTGTGACACTAGTTATAGGTTCCGATGCTTCACTTCAGGTTTACTGTATCCATCTGACCTTCTTATTGACGATGAAACACAGATATTACATCGGAATTAAATACAAAAGGCACAATGCCGACATAAGTACAAGAAGACTGAGTCTTCCTACTGTCTATGCTTTGAACCATTCCTGTGACACTAGTTATAGATTCCGATCCTTCACTTCAGGTTTACTGTATCCCTCTGACCTTCTTATTGACGATGAAACACAGAAATTGCATGGGAATTAAATGCAAAAGGCACAATGCCGACTCAAGTACAAGAAGACTGACTCTTCCTACTGTCTATGATTTGAATCATTCCTGTGACACTAGTTATAGATTCCGATGCTTCACTTCACCTTTACTGTATCCCTCTGCCCTTCTTATTGACGATGAACCACAGAAATTACATCGGAATTAAAAAGAAGAGGCACAATGCCGACTTATGTACAAGAAGACTGACTAATCTTAATGTCTAAGTATGAACTCTTCCTGTGTCACTAGTTATAGATTCCGATGCTTCACGTCAGTTTTACTGTATCCCTTGGACCTTCTTATTGACGACGAAACACAGAAATTGCATCGGAATTAAATAAAAAAGGCACGATGCCGACTTGAGTACAAGAAGTCTGACTCATCCTATTGTCTATGTTTTGAACCATTCCTGTGAATCTAGTTATAGATTCCGATGCTTCACTTCAGGTTTACTGTATCCCTCTGACCTTCTTATAGCTGATGAAACACAGAAATTGCTTCGGAATTAAATACAAAAGGCACAATGCCGACTTAAGTACAAGAAGACTGATTCTTCTTACTGTCTATGTTTGAACCATTCCTGTGACTCTACTTATAGATTCCGATGCATCACTTCAGGTTTACTGTATCCCTTGGACCTTCTTATTGACGATGAAACACAGAAATGGCATCGGAATTAAATACAAAAGTCACAATGCCGACTTAAGTACAAGAAGACTGACTCTCCTTAGTGTCTATGTTTTGAACAATTCCTGTGACACTAGTTATAGATTCCGATGCTTCACTTCAGGTGTACTGCATCCCTTGGACCTTCTTATTGACGATGAAACACAGAAAACGCATCGAATTAAATAGAAAAGGCACAATGCCGACTTAAGTACAAGAAGACTGACTCTTCTTACTGACTAAGTTTTGAACCATTCCTGTGACGCTAGTTATAGATTCCGATGCCTCACTTCAGGATTACTGTATCCCTCTCACCTTCTTATCGACCACGAAACACAGAAAGTGCATCGGAATTAAATACAAAAGGCACAATGCCGACTTAAGTACAGGAAGTCTGACTCTTCCCACTGTCTATGGTTTGAACCATTCCTGTGACACTAGTTATAGATTCCGATGCTTCATTTCAGGTTTACTGTATCCATCTGACCTTCTTATTGACGATGAAACACAGATATTGGATCGGAAATAAAAACAAAAGGCACAATGCCGACTTAAGTACAAGAAGACTGACTCTTCATGCTGTCTATGTTTTTAACCAGTCCTGTGACACTAGTTATCGATTCCGATGTTTCACTTCAGGTGTACTGTATCCCTGTGACCTTCTTATTGACGATGAAACACAGAAATTGCATCGGAATGAAATAGAAAGGGCACAATGCTGACTTAAGTACAAGAAGACTGACTCTTCTTACTGTTTATGATTTCAACCAATCCTGTGACACATGTTATGGATTCTGATCCTTCACTTCAGATATACTGAATCCTTCTGACCTTCTTCTTGACGATGAAACACGGAAATTGCATCGGAATTAAGTACTAAAGGCACAATGCCGACTTAAGTACAAGAAGACTGACTCCTGTTCCTGACTATGTTTGAACCATTCCTGTGACACTAGTTATAGATTCCGATGCCTCACTTCAGGTTTGCTGTATCCCTTGGGCCTTCTTATTGACGATGAGACACAGAAATTACATCGGAATTAAATACAAAAGGCACAATGCCGACATAACTACAAGTAGACTGACTCTTCTTACTGTCTATGTTTTGAACCAGTCCTGTGACACTAGCTATGGGTTCTGATGCTTCACTTCAGGTTTAATGTAAACCTCTGACCTTCTTATTGACGATGAAACACAGATATTGCATCGGAATTAAATAGAAAGGGCACAATGCTGACTTAAGTACAAGAAGACTGACTCTTCTTACTGTTTATGATTTGAACCATTCCTGTGACACTAGTTATAGATTCCGATGCTTCACTTCATGTTTACTGTATACCTCTGACCTTCTTATTGACGATGAACCACAGAAATTACATCGGAATTAAATAGAAATGGCACAATGCCGACTTATGTACAAGAAGACTGACTAATCTTAATGTCTATGTTTGAACTATTCCTGTGTCACTAGTTATAGATTCCGATGCTTCACTTCAGGTTTACTGTATACCTTGGACCTTCCTATTGACGACGAAACACAGAAATTGCATCGGACTTAAATAAAAAAGGCACAATCCCGACTTGAGTACAAGAAGACTGACTCATCCTATTGTCTATGCTTTGAACCATTCCTGTGACACTAGTTATAGATTCTGATGCTACACTTCAGTTTTACTGTATCCCTTTGACCTTCTTATTGACGATGAAACACAGAAATGGCATCGGAATTAAATACAAAAGGCACAATGCCGACTTAAGAACAAGAAGACTGACTCTTCTTACTGACTGTCATTTGAACGATTCCTGTGACACTAGTTATAGATTGCCAAGCCTCACTTCAGGTATACTGTATCCCTCTGACCTTCTTATTGACGATGAAACACAGAAATTGCATCGGAATTAAATGCAAAAGGCACAATGCCGACTCAAGTACAAGAAGACTGACTCTTCCTACTGTCTATGATTTGAACCATTCCTGTGACACTAGTTATAGATTCCGATGCTTCACTTCACCTTTACTGTATCCCTCTGCCCTTCTTATTGACGATGAACCACAGAAATTACATCGGAATTAAAAAGAAGAGGCACAATGCCGACTTATGTACAAGAAGACTGACTAATCTTAATGTCAATGTTTGAACTATTCCTGTGTCACTAGTTATAGATTCCGATGCTTCACGTCAGGTTTACTGTATCCCTTGGACCTTCTTATTGACGACGAAACACAGAAATTGCATCGGAATTAAATAAAAAAGGCACAATGCCGACTTAAGTACAAGAAGACTGATTCTTCTTACTGTCTATGTTTGAACCATTCCTGTGACTCTACTTCTAGATTCCGATGCTTCACTTCAGGTTTACTGTATCCCTAGGACCTTCTTATTGACGATGAAACACAGAAATGGCATCGGAATTTAATACAAAAGGCACAATGCCGTCTTAAGTACAAGAAGACTGACTCTTCTTACTGTCTATGCTTTGAACCATTCCTGTGACACTGGTTATAGATTCTGATCCTTCACTTCAGATTTACTGTATCCCTTGGACCTTCTTATTGACGACGAAACACAGAAATTGCATCGGAATTAAATAGAAAAAGCACAATGCCGACTTAAGTACAAGAAGACTGACTCTTCTTACAGACATAGTGTTGAACTATTCCTGTGACACTAGTTATAGATTGCGATGCTTCACTTCAGGTATACTGTATGCCTCTGACCTTCTTATTGACGATAGAATACAGATATTGCATCGGAATTAAATACGAAAGGCACAATGCCGACTTAAGTACAAGAAGACTGACTCTTCTTACTGTCTATGTTTTGAACCATTCCTGTGACACTAATTATAGATTCCGATGCTTCACTTCAGGTGTACTGCATCCCTTGGACCTTCTTATTGACGATGAAACACAGAAATTGCTTCGGAATTGAATAGAAAAGGCACAATGCTGACTTAAGTACAAGAAGACTGACTCACTGTCTATGATTTGAACCATTCGTGTGACACTAGTTATAGATTCCGATGCTTCACTTCAGGTTTACTGTATCCCTTGGACCTTCTTATTGACGATGAAACACAGAAATTGTATCGGAATTAAATACATAAGGCACAATGCCGACTTATGTACAAAAGACTGACTCATCTTACTGTCTATGTTTTGAACCATTCCTGTGACACTAGTTATAGATTACGATGCTTCACTTCAGGTGTACTGTATCACTTGGACTTTCTTATTGACGATGAAACACAGAAATTGCATCGGAATTAAATAGAAAAGGCACAATGCAGCCTTAAGTACAAGTAGACTGACTCTTCTTAAAGTCTATGTTTTGAACCACTCCTGTGACACTAGTTATAGATTCTGATGCTCCACTTCATGTATACTGTGTCCTTCTGACCGTCTTATTGACGACGAAACACAGAAACATTATCGGAATTAAATACAAAAGGCACAATGCCGACTTAAGTACAAGAAGACAGACTCTTCTTACTGACTATGTTTTGAACCATTCCTGTGACACTAGTTATAGATTCCGATGCTTCACTTCAGGTTTGCGGTATCCCACTGACCTTCTTATTGACGATGAAACATAGAAATTGCATCGGAATTCAATTAAAAGGCACAATGCCGATTTAAGTACAAGAAGACTGACTCTTCTTACTGACTATGTTTGAACCATACCTGAGACACTAGTTACAGATTCCGATGCTTCACTTCAGGTTTACTGTATTCCTCTGACCCTCTTATTGACGATGAAACACAGAAATTGCATCGGAATTAAATACAAAAGGCACAATGCCGACTTAAGTACAAGAAGACTGACTCTTCTTACTGTCTATGTTTGAACAATTCCTGTGACACTAGTTAAAGATTCCGATGTTGCACTTCAGGTTTACTGTATCCCTTGGACCTTCTTATCGACGATGAAAGACAGAAATTGCATCGGAATTATATACAAAAGGCACAATGCCGACTTAAGTACAAGAAGACTGACTCTTCATACTGTCTATGTTATGAACCATTCCTGTGACACTAGTTATAGATTCCGATGCTTCACTTCAGGTTTACTGTATACCTTGGACCTTCCTATTGACGACGAAACACAGAAATTGCATCGGAATTAAATAAAAAAGGCACAATCCCGACTTAAGTACAAGAAGACTGACTCTTCTTACAGACATTGTGTTGAACTATTCCTGTGACACTAGTTATAGATTGTGATGCTTCACTTCAGGTATAATGTATGCCTCTGACCTTCTTATTGACGATGGAACACAGATATTGCATCGGAATTAAATACGAAAGGCACAATGCCGACTTAAGTACAAGAAGACTGACTCTTCTTACTGTCTATGTTTTGAACCATTCCTGTGACACTAGTTATAGATTCCGATGCTTCACTTCAGGTGTACTGCATCCCTTGGACCTTCTTATTGACGATGAAACACAGAAAACGCATCGAATTAAATAGAAAAGTCACAATGCCGACTTAAGTACAAGAAGACTGACTCTTCTTACTGACTAAGTTTTGAACCATTCCTGTGACGCTAGTTATAGATTCCGATGCCTCACTTCAGGATTACTGTATCCCTCTGACCTTCTTATCGACCATGAAACACAGAAAGTGCATCGGAATTAAATACAAAAGGCACAATGCCGACTTAAGTACAGGAGTCTGACTCTTCCCACTGTCTATGGTTTGAACCATTCCTGTGACACTAGTTATAGATTCCGATGCTTCATTTCAGGTTTACTGTATCCATCTGACCTTCTTATTGACGATGAAACACAGATATTGGATCGGAAATAAAAACAAAAGGCACAATGCCGACTTAAGTACAAGAAGACTGACTCTTCATGCTGTCTATGTTTTTAACCAGTCCTGTGACACTAGTTATCGATTCCGATGTTTCACTTCAGGTGTACTGTATCCCTGTGACCTTCTTATTGACGATGAAACACAGAAATTGCATCGGAATGAAATAGAAAGGGCACAATGCTGACTTCAGTACAAGAAGACTGACTCTTCTTACTGTTTATGATTTCAACCAATCCTGTGACACATGTTATGGATTCTGATCCTTCACTTCAGATATACTGAATCCTTCTGACCTTCTTCTTGACGATGAAACACGGAAATTGCATGGGAATTAAGTACTAAAGGCACAATGCCGACTTAAGTACAAGAAGACTGACTCCTGTTCCTGACTATGTTTGAACCATTCCTGTGACACTAGTTATAGATTCCGATGCCTCACTTCAGGTTTGCTGTATCCCTTGGGCCTTCTTATTGACGATGAGACACAGAAATTACATCGGAATTAAATACAAAAGGCACAATGCCGACATAACTACAAGTAGACTGACTCTTCTTACTGTCTATGTTTTGAACCAGTCCTGTGACACTAGCTATGGGTTCTGATGCTTCACTTCAGGTTTAATGTAAACCTCTGACCTTCTTATTGACGATGAAACACAGATATTGCATCGGAATTAAATAGAAAGGGCACAATGCTGACTTAAGTACAAGAAGACTGACTCTTCTTACTGTTTATGATTTGAACCATTCCTGTGACACTAGTTATAGATTCCGATGCTTCACTTCATGTTTACTGTATACCTCTGACCTTCTTATTGACGATGAACCACAGAAATTACATCGGAATTAAATAGAAATGGCACAATGCCGACTTATGTACAAGAAGACTGACTAATCTTAATGTCTATGTTTGAACTATTCCTGTGTCACTAGTTATAGATTCCGATGCTTCACTTCAGGTTTACTGTATACCTTGGACCTTCCTATTGACGACGAAACACAGAAATTGCATCGGACTTAAATAAAAAAGGCACAATCCCGACTTGAGTACAAGAAGACTGACTCATCCTATTGTCTATGCTTTGAACCATTACTGTGACACTAGTTATAGATTCTGATGCTACACTTCAGTTTTACTGTATCCCTTGGACCTTCTTATTGACGATGAAACACAGAAATGGCATCGGAATTAAATACAAAAGGCACAATGCCGACTTAAGAACAAGAAGACTGACTCTTCTTACTGACTGTCATTTGAACGATTCCTGTGACACTAGTTATAGATTGCCAAGCTTCACTTCAGGTATACTGTATCCCTCTGACCTTCTTATTGACGATGAAACACAGAAATTGCATCGGAATTAAATGCAAAAGGCACAATGCCGACTCAAGTACAAGAAGACTGACTCTTCCTACTGTCTATGATTTGAACCATTCCTGTGACACTAGTTATAGATTCCGATGCTTCACTTCACCTTTACTGTATCCCTCTGCCCTTCTTATTGACGATGAACCACAGAAATTACATCGGAATTAAAAAGAAGAGGCACAATGCCGACTTATGTACAAGAAGACTGACTAATCTTAATGTCAATGTTTGAACTATTCCTGTGTCACTAGTTATAGATTCCGATGCTTCACGTCAGGTTTACTGTATCCCTTGGACCTTCTTATTGACGACGAAACACAGAAATTGCATCGGAATTAAATAAAAAAGGCACAATGCCGACTTAAGTACAAGAAGACTGATTCTTCTTACTGTCTATGTTTGAACCATTCCTGTGACTCTACTTCTAGATTCCGATGCTTCACTTCAGGTTTACTGTATCCCTAGGACCTTCTTATTGACGATGAAACACAGAAATGGCATCGGAATTAAATACAAAAGGCACAATGCCGTCTTAAGTACAAGAAGACTGACTCTTCTTACTGTCTATGCTTTGAACCATTCCTGTGACACTGGTTATAGATTCTGATCCTTCACTTCAGATTTACTGTATCCCTTGGACCTTCTTATTGACGACGAAACACAGAAATTGCATCGGAATTAAATAGAAAAAGCACAATGCCGACTTAAGTACAAGAAGACTGACTCTTCTTACAGACATTGTGTTGAACTATTCCTGTGACACTAGTTATAGATTGCGATGCTTCACTTCAGGTATACTGTATGCCTCTGACCTTCTTATTGACGATAGAATACAGACATTGCATCGGAATTAAATACGAAAGGCACAATGCCGACTTAAGTACAAGAAGATTGACTCTTCTTACTGTCTATGTTTTGAACCATTCCTGTGACACTAGTTATAGATTCCGATGCTTCACTTCTGGTGTACTGCATCCCTTGGACCTTCTTATTGACGATGAAACACAGAAATTGCTTCGGAATTGAACAGAAAAGGCACAATGCTGACTTAAGTACAAGAAGACTGACTCACTGTCTATGATTTGAACCATTCGTGTGACACTAGTTATAGATTCCGATGCTTCACTTCAGGTTTACTGTATCCCTTGGACCTTCTTATTGACGATGAAACACAGAAATTGTATCGGAATTAAATACATAAGGCACAATGCCGACTTATGTACAAAAGACTGACTCATCTTACTGTCTATGATTTGAACCATTCCTGTGACACTAGTTATAGATTACGATGCTTCACTTCAGGTGTACTGTATCACTTGGACTTTCTTATTGACGATGAAACACAGAAATTGCATCGGAATTAAATAGAAAAGGCACAATGCCGACTTAAGTACAAGAAGACTGACTCTTCTTACTGACTATGTTTTGAACCATTCCTGTGACACTAGTTATTGACTCCGATGCTTCACTTCAGGTTTACTGTATCCCTGTGACCTTCTTATTGATGATGAAACACGGAAATTGCATGGGAAATAAATACAGAAGGCACAATGCCGACTTAAGTACAAGAAGACTGACTCTTCATACTGTCTATGCTTTGAACCGATCCTGTGACACTAGTTATAGCTTCCGATGCCTCACTTCATGTTTGCTGTATCCCTTGGGCCTTCTTATTGACGATGAGACACAGAAATTACATCGGAATTAAATACAAAAGGCACAATGCCGACATAACTACAAGTAGACTGACTCTTCTTACTGTCTATGCTTTGAACCAGTCCTGTGACACTAGCTATGGGTTCTGATGCTTCACTTCAGGTTTAATGTATACCTCTGACCTTCTTATTGACGATGAAACACAGATATTGCATCGGAATTAAATAGAAAGGGCACAATGCTGACTTAAGTACAAGAAGACTGACTCTTCTTACTGTTTATGATTTGAACCATTCCTGTGACACTAGTTATAGATTCCGATGCTTCACTTCATGTTTACTGTATACCTCTGACCTTCTTATTGACGATGAACCACAGAAATTACATCGGAATTATATAGAAATGGCACAATGCCGACTTATGTACAAGAAGACTGACTAATCTTAATGTCTATGTTTGAACTATTCCTGTGTCACTAGTTATAGATTCCGATGCTTCACTTCAGGTTTACTGTATACCTTGGACCTTCCTATTGACGACGAAACGCAGAAACTGCATCGGAATTAAATAAAAAAGGCACAATCCCGACTTGAGTACAAGAAGACTGACTAATCCTATTGTCTATGCTTTGAACCATTCCTGTGACACTAGTTATAGATTCCGATGCTTCACTTCACCCTTACTGTATCCCTCTGCCCTTCTTATTGACGATGAACCACAGAAATTACATCGGAATTAAAAAGAAGAGGCACAATGCCGACTTACGTACAAGAAGACTGACTAATCTTAATGTCAATGTTTGAACAATTCCTGTGTCACTAGTTATAGATTCCGATGCTTCACGTCAAGTTTACTGTATCCCTTGGACCTTCTTATTGACGACGAAACACAGAAATTGCATCGGAATTAAATAAAAAGGGCACAATGCCGACTTGAGTACAAGAAGTCTGCCTCATCCTATGTTTTAAACCATTCCTGTCACACTAGTTATAGATTCCGATGCTTCACTTCAGGTTTACTGTATCCCTCTGACCTTCTTATTGCTGATGAAAGACAGAAATTGCTTCGGAATTAAATACAAAAGGCACAATGCCGACTTAAGTACAAGAAGACTGATTCTTCTTACTGTCTATGTTTGAACCATTCCTGTGACTCTACTTCTAGATTCCGTTGCTTCACTTCAGGTTTACTGTATCCCTAGGACCTTCTTATTGACGATGAAACACAGAAATGGCATCGGAATTAAATACAAAAGGCACAATGCCGTCTTAAGTACAAGAAGACTGACACTTCTTACTGTCTATGTTTTGAACCATTCCTGTGACACTGGTTATAGTTTCTGATCCTTCACTTCAGATTTACTGTATCCCTTGGACCTTCTTATTGACGATGAAACACAGAAATTGCATCGGAATTAAATAGAAAAGCACAATGCCGACTTAAGTACAAGAAGACTGACTCTTCTTACTGACATTGTGTTGAACTATTCCTGTGACACTAGTTATAGATTGCGATGCTTCACTTCAGGTATACTGTATGCCTCTGACCTTCTTATTGACGATAGAATACAGATATTGCATCGGAATTAAATACGAAAGGCACAATGCCGACTTAAGTACAAGAAGACTGACTCTTCTTACTGTCTATGTTTTGAACCATTCCTGTGACACTAGTTATAGATTCCGATGCTTCACTTCAGGTGTACTGCATCCCTTGGACCTTCTTATTGACGATGAAACACAGAAATTGCATCGGAATGAAATAGAAAGGGCACAATGCTGACTTAAGTACAAGAAGACTGACTCTTCTTACTGTTTATGATTTGAACCAATCCTGTGACACATGTTATGGATTCTGATCCTTCACTTCAGATATACTGAATCCTTCTGACGTTCTTCTTGACGATGAAACACGGAAATTGCATCGGAATTAAGTACTAAAGGCACAATCCGACTTAAGTACAAGAAGACTGACTCATTTTTTCTGACTATGTTTGAACCATTCCTGTGACACTAGTTTTAGATGCCGATGCTTCACTTCAGGTTTACTGTATCCCTTGGACCTACTTATTGACGATGAAACACAGAAATTGCATCGGAATGAAATACAATAGGCACAATGCCGACTTAAGTACAAGAAGACAGATCCTTCTTACTGTCTATCATTTGAACCATTCCTGTGACGCTAGTTACAGATTTCGAAGGTGCACTTCAGGATTACTGTATCCCTTGGACCTTCTTATTTACGATGAAACACAGATATTGCATCGGAATTAAATACAAAAGGCACAATGCCGACTTAAGTACAAGAAGACTCACTCTTCTTACTGACTATGTTTTGAACCATTCCTGTGACACTAGTTAGAGTTTCCGATGCCTCACTTCAGGGTTACTGTATACCTCTGACCTTCTTATTAACGATGAAACACGGAAATTGCGTCGGAATTAAATACAAAATTCACAATGCCGCCTTAGGTACAAGATGACTGACTCTTCTTACTGACTATGTTTTGAACCATTCCTGTGACACTAGTTATAGATTGCGATGCTTCACTTCAGGTATACTGTATACCTCTGACCTTCTTATTGACGATGGAACACAGAAATTGCATCGGAATTAAATAGAAAAGCCACAATGCCGACTTAAGTACGAGAAGACTGACTCTTCATACTGTCTATGTTTTGAACCGATCCTGTGACACTAGTTATAGCTTCCGATGCTTCACTTCAGGTTTACTGTATCCCTTGGATCTCCTTATTGACGATGAAACACCGAAATTGCATCGGAATTAAATACGAAAGGCACAGTGCCGACTTAAGTACAAGAAGACTGACTCTTCTTACTGTCTATGTTTGAACTATTCCTGTGACACTAGTTATAGATTCCGAAGCTTCACTTTAGATTTACTGTATCCCTTGGACCTTCTTATTGACGATGAAACACCGATATTGCATCGGAATTAAATACGAGAGGCACAATGCCGACTTAAGTACAAGAAGACTGACTCCTCTTACTGTCTGTGTTTTGAACCATTCCTGTGACACTAGTTATAGATTCCGATGCTTCACTTCAGGTGTACTGCATCCCTTGTACCTTCTATTTGACGATGAAATACAGAAATTGCATCGGAATTAAATGGAAAAGGCAGAATGCCGACTTAAGTACAAGAAGACTGACTCCTGTTCCTGACTATGTTTGAACCATTCCTGTGACACTAGTTATAGATTCCGATGCCTCACTTCAGGTTTACTGTATCCCTTGGGCCTTCTTATTGACGATGAAACACAGAAATTGCATCGGAATTAAATACAAAAGGCACAATGCCGCCTTAAGTACAAGTAGTCTGACTCTTCCTACTGTCTATGTTTTGAACCATTCCTGTGACACTAGTTATAGATTCCGATGCTTCACTTCAGGTTTACTGTATCCATCGGACCTTCTTATTGACGATGAAACACAGATATTACATCGGAATGAAATACAAAAGGCACAATGCCGACATAAGTACAAGAAGACTGAGTCTTCCTACTGTCAATGTTTTGAACCATTCCTGTGACACTAGTTATAGATTCCGATGCTTCACTTCAGGTTTACTGTATCCCTCTGACCTTCTTATTGACGATGAAACACAGAAATTGCATGGGAATTAAATGCAAAAGGCACAATGCCGACTCAAGTACAAGAAGACTGACTCTTCCTACTGTCTATGATTTGAATCATTCCTGTGACACTAGTTATAGATTCCGATGCTTCACTTCACCTTTACTGTATCCCTCTGCCCTTCTTATTGACGATGAACCACAGAAATTACATCGGAATTAAAAAGAAGAGGCACAATGCCGACTTATGTACAAGAAGACTGACTAATCTTAATGTCTAAGTATCTACTCTTCCTGTGTCACTAGTTATAGATTCCGATGCTTCACGTCAGGTTTACTGTATCCCTTGGACCTTCTTATTGACGACGAAACACAGAAATTGCATCGGAATTAAATAAAAAAGGCACGATGCCGACTTGAGTACAAGAAGTCTGACTCATCCTATTGTCTATGTTTTGAACCATTCCTGTGACACTAGTTATAGATTCCGATGCTTCACTTCAGGTTTACTGTATCCCTCTGACCTTCTTATTGCTGATGAAACACAGAAATTGCTTCGGAATTAAATACAAAAGGCACAATGCCGACTTAAGTACAAGAAGACTGACTCTTCTTAGTGTCTATGTTTTGAACAATTCCTGTGACACTAGTTATAGATTCCGATGCTTCACTTCAAGTTTACTGTATCCCTTGGACCTTTTATCGACGATTAAACACAGATATTGCATCGGAATTAAATACAAAAGCCACAATGCCGTCTTAAGTACAAGAAGACTGACTCTTCTTACTGTCTATGTTTTGAACCATTCCTGTGACACTAGTTATAGATTCTGATCCTTCACTTCAGATTTACTGTATCCCTTGGACCTTCTTATTGACGAC
Organism: Schistocerca piceifrons; assembly: GCF_021461385.2. Taxonomy (NCBI): domain Eukaryota; kingdom Metazoa; phylum Arthropoda; class Insecta; order Orthoptera; family Acrididae; genus Schistocerca; species Schistocerca piceifrons. Next base: position 171,576 of record NW_025727985.1, on the reverse strand, counting down.
GAAACACAGAAATTGCATCGGAATTAAATAGAAAAGACACAATGCCGACATAAGTACAAGAAGACTGACTCTAGCTACTGTCTATGTTTTGAACCATTCCTGTTACACTCAATATAGATTTCGATGCTTCACTTCAGGTTTACCGTATACCTCTGACCTTCTTTTTGACGATGAAACACAGAAATTGCATCGGAATTAAATAGAAAAGGCACAATGCCGACTTAAGTACAAGAAGACTGACTCTTCTTACAGACATTGTGTTGAACTATTCCTGTGACACTAGTTATAGATTGCGATGCTTCACTTCAGGTATAATGTATGCCTCTGACCTTCTTATTGACGATGGAACACAGATATTGCATCGGAATTAAATACGAAAGGCACAATGCCGACTTAAGTACAAGAAGACTGACTCTTCTTACTGTCTATGTTTTGAACCATTCCTGTGACACTAGTTATAGATTCCGATGCTTCACTTCAGGTGTACTGCATCCCTTGGACCTTCTTATTGACGATGAAACACAGAAAACGCATCGAATTAAATAGAAAAGGCACAATGCCGACTTAAGTACAAGAAGACTGACTCTTCTTACTGACTAAGTTTTGAACCATTCCTGTGACACTAGTTATAGCTTCCGATGCCTCACTTCAGGTTTGCTGTATCCCTTGGGCCTTCTTATTGACGATGAGACACAGAAATTACATCGGAATTAAATACAAAAGGCACAATGCCGACATAACTACAAGTAGACTGACTCTTCTTACTGTCTATGTTTTGAACCAGTCCTGTGACACTAGCTATGGGTTCTGATGCTTCACTTCAGGTTTAATGTATACCTCTGACCTTCTTATTGACGATGAAACACAGATATTGCATCGGAATTAAATAGAAAGGGCACAATGCTGACTTAAGTACAAGAAGACTGACTCTTCTTACTGTTTATGATTTGAACCATTCCTGTGACACTAGTTATAGATTCCGATGCTTCACTTCATGTTTACTGTATACCTCTGACCTTCTTATTGACGATGAACCACAGAAATTACATCGGAATTAAATAGAAATGGCACAATGCCGACTTATGTACAAGAAGACTGACTAATCTTAATGTCTATGTTTGAACTATTCCTGTGTCACTAGTTATAGATTCCGATGCTTCACTTCAGGTTTACTGTATACCTTGGACCTTCCTATTGACGACGAAACACAGAAATTGCATCGGAATTAAATAAAAAAGGCACAATCCCGACTTGAGTACAAGAAGACTGACTCATCCTATTGTCTATGCTTTGAACCATTCCTGTGACACTAGTTATAGATTCTGATGCTACACTTCACTTTTACTGTATCCCTTGGACCTTCTTATTGACGATGAAACACAGAAATGGCATCGGAATTAAATACAAAAGGCACAATGCCGACTTAAGAACAAGAAGACTGACTCTTCTTACTGACTGTCATTTGAACGATTCCTGTGACACTAGTTATAGATTGCCAAGCTTCACTTCAGGTATACTGTATCCCTCTGACCTTCTTATTGACGATGGAACACAGATATTGCATCAGAAATAAATACAAAAGGCAAAATGCCGACTTAGGTACAAGAAGACTGACTCTTCATACTGTCTATGATTTGAACCGATCCTGTGACACTAGTTATAGCTTCCGATGCTGCACTTCAGATTTACTGTATCCCTTGGACCTTCTTATTGACGACGAAACACCGAAATTGCATCGGAATTAAATACGAGAGGCACAATGCCGACTTAAGTACAAGAAGACTGACTCCTCTTACTGTCTGTGTTTTGAACCATTCCTGTGACACTAGTTATAGATTCCGATGCTTCACTTCAGGTGTACTGCATCCCTTGTACCTTCTATTTGACGATGAAACACAGAAATTGCATCGGAATTAAATACAAAAGGCACAATGCCGCCTTAAGTACAAGTAGTCTGACTCTTCCTACTGTCTATGTTTTGAACCATTCCTGTGACACTAGTTATAGATTCCGATGCTTCACTTCAGGTTTACTGTATCCATCTGACCTTCTTATTGACGATGAAACACAGATATTACATCGGAATTAAATACAAAAGGCACAATGCCGACATAAGTACAAGAAGACTGAGTCTTCCTACAGTCTATGTTTTGAACCATTCCTGTGACACTAGTTATAGATTCCGATGCTTCACTTCAGGTTTACTGTATCCCTCTGACCTTCTTATTGACGATGAAACACAGAACTTGCATCGGAATTAAATGCAAAAAGCACAATGCCGACTCAAGTACAAGAAGACTGACTCTTCCTACTGTCTATGATTTGAACCATTCCTGTGACACTAGTTATAGATTCCGATGCTTCACTTCACCTTTACTGTATCCCTCTGCCCTTCTTATTGACGATGAACCACAGAAATTACATCGGAATTAAAAAGAAGAGGCACAATGCCGACTTACGTACAAGAAGACTGACTAATCTTAATGTCAATGTTTGAACTATTCCTGTGTCACTAGTTATAGATTCCGATGCTTCACGTCAGGTTTACTGTATCCCTCTGACCTTCTTATTGCTGATGAAACACAGAAATTGCTTCGGAATTAAATACAAAAGGCACAATGCCGACTTAAGTACAATAAGACTGATTCTTCTTACTGTCTATGTTTGAACCATTCCTGTGACTCTACTTCTAGATTCCGATGCTTCACTTCAGGTTTACTGTATCCCTAGGACCTTCTTATTGACGATGAAGCACAGAAATGGCATCGGAATTAAATACAAAAGGCACAATGCCGTCTTAAGTACAAGAAGACTGACACTTCTTACTGTCTATGTTTTGAACCATTCCTGTGACACTGGTTATAGATTCTGATCCTTCACTTCAGATTTACTGTATCCCTTGGACCTTCTTATTGACGACGAAACACAGAAATTGCATCGGAATTAAATAGAAAAAGCACAATGCCGACTTAAGTACAAGAAGACTGACTCTTCTTACAGACATTGTGTTGAACTATTCCTGTGACACTAGTTATAGATTGCGATGCTTCACTTCAGGTATACTGTATGCCTCTGACCTTCTTATTGACGATAGAATACAGATATTGCATCGGAATTAAATACGAAAGGCACAATGCCGACTTAAGTACAAGAAGACTGACTCTTCTTACTGTCTATGTTTTGAACCATTCCTGTGACACTAGTTATAGATTCCGATGCTTCACTTCAGGTGTACTGCATCCCTTGGACCTTCTTATTGACGATGAAACACAGAAATTTGCATCGGAATGAAATAGAAAGGGCACAATGCTGACTTAAGTACAAGAAGACTGACTCTTCTTACTGTTTATGATTTGAACCAATCCTGTGACACATGTTATGGATTCTGATCCTTCACTTCAGATATACTGAATCCTTCTGACGTTCTTCTTGACGATGAAACACGGAAATTGCATCGGAATTAAGTACTAAAGGCACAATCCGACTTAAGTACAAGAAGACTGACTCATTTTTTCTGACTATGTTTGAACCATTCCTGTGACACTAGTTTTAGATGCCGATGCTTCACTTCAGGTTTACTGTATCCCTTGGACCTACTTATTGACGATGAAACACAGAAATTGCATCGGAATGAAATACAATAGGCACAATGCCGACTTAAGTGCAAGTAGTCTGACTCTTCCTACTCTCTATGTTTTATACCATTCCTGTGACACTAGTTATAGATTCCGATGCTTCACTTCAGGTTTACTGTATCCCTGTGACCTTCTTAGCGACGATGAAAACCAGAAATTGCATCGGAATTAAATAGAAAAGGCACAATGCCGACTTAAGTACAAGAAGACAGATCCTTCTTACTGTCTATCATTTGAACCATTCCTGTGACGCTAGTTACAGATTTCGAAGGTGCACTTCAGGATTACTGTATCCCTTGGACCTTCTTATTTACGATGAAACACAGATATTGCATCGGAATTAAATACAAAAGGCACAATGCCGACTTAAGTACAAGAAGACTCACTCTTCTTACTGACTATGTTTTGAACCATTCCTGTGACACTAGTTAGAGTTTCCGATGCCTCACTTCAGGGTTACTGTATACCTCTGACCTTCTTATTAACGATGAAACACGGAAATTGCGTCGGAATTAAATACAAAATTCACAATGCCGCCTTAGGTACAAGAAGACTGACTCTTCTTACTGACTATGTTTTGAACCATTCCTGTGACACTAGTTATAGATTGCGATGCTTCACTTCAGGTATACTGTATACCTCTGACCTTCTTATTGACGATGGAACACAGAAATTGCATCGGAATTAAATAGAAAAGCCACAATGCCGACTTAAGTACGAGAAGACTGACTCTTCATACTGTCTATGTTTTGAACCGATCCTGTGACACTAGTTATAGCTTCCGATGCTTCACTTCAGGTTTACTGTATCCCTTGGATCTCCTTATTGACGATGAAACACCGAAATTGCATCGGAATTAAATACGAAAGGCACAGTGCCGACTTAAGTACAAGAAGACTGACTCTTCTTACTGTCTATGTTTGAACTATTCCTGTGACACTAGTTATAGATTCCGAGGCTTCACTTTAGATTTACTGTATCCCTTGGACCTTCTTATTGACGATAAAACACCGATATTGCATCGGAATTAAATACGAGAGGCACAATGCCGACTTAAGTACAAGAAGACTGACTCCTCTTACTGTCTGTGTTTTGAACCATTCCTGTGACACTAGTTATAGATTCCGATGCTTCACTTCAGGTGTACTGCATCCCTTGTACCTTCTATTTCACGATGAAATACAGAAATTGCATCGGAATTAAATGGAAAAGGCAGAATGCCGACTTAAGTACAAGAAGACTGACTCCTGTTCCTGACTATGTTTGAACCATTCCTGTGACACTAGTTATAGATTCCGATGCCTCACTTCAGGTTTACTGTATCCCTTGGGCCTTCTTATTGACGATGAAACACAGAAATTGCATCGGAATTAAATACAAAAGGCACAATGCCGCCTTAAGTACAAGTAGTCTGACTCTTCCTACTGTCTATGTTTTGAACCATTCCTGTGACACTAGTTATAGATTCCGATGCTTCACTTCAGGTTTACTGTATCCATCTGACCTTCTTATTGACGATGAAACACAGATATTACATCGGAATTAAATACAAAAGGCACAATGCCGACATAAGTACAAGAAGACTGAGTCTTCCTACTGTCTATGTTTTGAACCATTCCTGTGACACTAGTTATAGATTCCGATGCTTCACTTCAGGTTTACTGTAGCCCTCTGACCTTCTTAATGACGATGAAACACAGAAATTGCATGGGAATTAAATGCAAAAGGCACAATGCCGACTCAAGTACAAGAAGACTGACTCTTCCTACTGTTTATGATTTGAATCATTCCTGTGACACTAGTTATAGATTCCGATGCTTCACTTCACCTTTACTGTATCCCTCTGCCCTTCTTATTGACGATGAACCACAGAAATTACATCGGAATTAAAAAGAAGAGGCACAATGCCGACTTATGTACAAGAAGACTGACTAATCTTAATGTCTAAGTATGAACTCTTCCTGTGTCACTAGTTATAGATTCCGATGCTTCACGTCAGGTTTACTGTATCCCTTGGACCTTCTTATTTACGACGAAACACAGAAATTGCATCGGAATTAAATAAAAAAGGCACGATGCCGACTTGAGTACAAGAAGTCTGACTCATCCTATTGTCTATGTTTTGAACCATTCCTGTGACACTAGTTATAGATTCCGATGCTTCACTTCAGGTTTACTGTATCCCTCTGACCTTCTTATTGCTGATGAAACACAGAAATTGCTTCGGAATTAAATACAAAAGGCACAATGCCGACTTAAGTACAAGAAGACTGATTCTTCTTACTGTCTATGTTTGAACTATTCCTGTGACTCTACTTATAGATTCCGATGCATCACTTCAGGTTTACTGTATCCCTTGGACCTTCTTATTGACGATGAAACACAGAAATGGCATCGGAATTAAATACAAAAGTAACAATGCCGACTTAAGTACAAGAAGACTGACTCTTCTTAGTGTCTATGTTTTGAACAATTCCTGTGACACTAGTTATAGATTCCGATGCTTCACTTCAAGTTTACTGTATCCCTTGGACCTTCTTATCGACGATTAAACACAGATATTGCATCGGAATTAAATACAAAAGCCACAATGCCGTCTTAAGTACAAGAAGACTGACTCTTCTTACTGTCTATGTTTTGAACCATTCCTGTGACACTAGTTATAGATTCTGATCCTTCACTTCAGATTTACTGTATCCCTTGGACCTTCTTATTGACGACGAAACACAGAAATTGCATCGGAATTAAATAGAAAAGACACAATGCCGACATAAGTACAAGAAGACTGACTCTAGCTACTGTCTATGTTTTGAACCATTCCTGTTACACTCAATATAGATTTCGATGCTTCACTTCAGGTTTACCGTATACCTCTGACCTTCTTTTTGACGATGAAACACAGAAATTGCATCGGAATTAAATAGAAAAGGCACAATGCCGACTTAAGTACAAGAAGACTGACTCTTCTTACAGACATTGTGTTGAACTATTCCTGTGACACTAGTTATAGATTGCGATGCTTCACTTCAGGTGTACTGCATCCCTTGGACCTTCTTATTGACGCTGAAACACAGAAAACGCATCGAATTAAATAGAAAAGGCACAATGCCGACTTAAGTACAAGAAGACTGACTCTTCTTACTGACTAAGTTTTGAACCATTCCTGTGACGCTAGTTATAGATTCCGATGCCTCACTTCAGGATTACTGTATCCCTCTGACCTTCTTATCGACCATGAAACACAGAAAGTGCATCGGAATTAAATACAAAAGGCACAATGCCGACTTAAGTACAGGAAGTCTGACTCTTCCCACTGTCTATGTTTTGAACCATTCCTGTGACACTTGTTATAGATTCCGATGTTTCATTTCAGGTTTACTGTATCCATCTGACCTTCTTATTGACGATGAAACACAGATATTGGATCGGAAATAAAAACAAAAGGCACAATGCCGACTTAAGTACAAGAAGACTGACTCTTCATACTGTCTATGTTTTTAACCAGTCCTGTGACACTAGTTATCGATTCCGATGTTTCACTTCAGGTGTACTGTATCCCTGTGACCTTCTTATTGACGATGAAACACAGAAATTGCATCGGAATGAAATAGAAAGGGCACAATGCTGACTTAAGTACAAGATGACTGACTCTTCTTACTGTTTATGATTTCAACCAATCCTGTGACACATGTTATGGATTCTGATCCTTCACTTCAGATATACTGAATCCTTCTGACCTTCTTCTTGACGATGAAACACGGAAATTGCATCGGAATTAAGTACTAAAGGCACAATGCCGACTTAAGTACAAGAAGACTGACTCTTTTTTCTGACTATGTTTGAACCATTCCTGTGACACTAGTTTTAGATTCCGATGCCTCACTTCAGGTTTACTGTATCACTTGGACCTACTTATTGACGATGAAACACAGAAATTGCATCGGAATTAAATACAATAGGCACAATGCCGACTTAAGTGCAAGTAGTCTGACTCTTCCTACTCTCTATGTTTTATACCATTCCTGTGACACTAGTTATAGATTCCGATGCTTCACTTCAGGTTTACTGTATCCCTGTGACCTTCTTAGCGACGATGAAAACCAGAAATTGCATCGGAATTAAATAGAAAAGGCACAATGCCGACTTAAGTACAAGAAGACAGATTCTTCTTACTGTCTATGATTTGAACCATTCCTGTGACGCTAATTACAGATTTCGAAGGTTCACTTCAGGATTCCTGTATCCCTTGGACCTTCTTATTTACGATGAAACACAGATATTGCATCGGAATTAAATACAAAAGGCGCAATGCCGACTTAAGTACAGAAGACTCACTCTTCTTACTGACTATGTTTTGAACCATTCCTGTGACGCTAGTTAGAGATTCCGATGCCTCACTTCAGGGTTACTGTATACCTCTGACCTTCTTATTAACGATGAAACACGGAAATTGCGTCGGAATTAAATACAAAATTCACAATGCCGCCTTCAGTACAAGAAGACTGACTCCTCTTACTGACTATGTTTTGAACCATTCCTGTGACACTAGTTATAGATTGCGATGCTTCACTTCAGGTATACTGTATCCCTCTGACCTTCTTATTGACGATGGAACACAGAAATAGCATCGGAATTAAATAGAAAAGCCACAATGCCGACTTAAGTACAAGAAGACTGACTCTTCATACTGTCTTTGTTTTGAACCGATCCTGTGACACTAGTTATAGCTTCCGATGCTTCACTTCAGGTTTACTGTATCCCTTGGACCTTCTTATTGACGATGAAACACCGAAATTGCATCGGAATTAAATACGAAAGGCACAATGAAGACTTAAGTACAAGTAGTCTGACTCTTCCTACTGTCTATGTTTTAAACCATTCCTGTGACACTAGTTATAGATTCCGATGTTTCACTTCAGGTTTACTGTATCCCTCTGACCTTCTTATTGACGATGAAACTCAACAATTGCATCGGAATTAAATACAATAGGCACAACGCAGACTTAAGTACAAGAAGACTGATTCTTCTTACAGTCTATGTTTTGAACCATTCCTGTGACACTAGTTATAGCTTCCGATGCCTCACTTCAGGTTTACTGTATCCCTTGGACCTTCTTATTGACGATGAAACACAGAAATTGCATCGGAATTAAATACAATAGGCACAATGCCGACTTAAGTGCAAGTAGTCTGACTCTTCCTACTGTCTATGTTTTAAACCATTCCTGTGGCACTAGTTATAGATTCCGATGTTTCACTTCAGGTTTACTGTATCCCTCTGACCTTCTTAGCAACGATGAAAACCAGAAATTGCATCGGAATTAAATCCAAAAGGCACAATGCCGACTTAAGTACAAGAAGACTCACTCTTCTTACTGACTATGTTTTGAACCATTCCTGTGACACTAGTTAGTGATTCCGATGCCTCACTTCAGGGTTACTGTATACCTCTGACCTTCTTATTGACGATGAAACACAGAAATTGCGTCGGAATTAAATACAAAATTCACAATGCCGACTTAAGTACAAGAAGACTGACTCTTCTTACTGACTATGTTTTGAACCATTCCTGTGACACTAGTTATAGATTGCGATGCTTCACTTCAGGTATACTGTATCCCTCTGACCGTCTTATTGACGATGGAACACAGAAATTGCATCGGAATTAAATTGAAAAGGCACAATGCCGACTTAAGTACAAGAAGACTGACTCTTTATACTGTCTATGTTTTGAACCGATCCTGTGACACTAGTTATAGATTCCGATGCTTCATTTCAGGTTTACTGTATCCATCTGACCTTCTTATTGACGATGAAACACAGATATTAAATCGGAATTAAATACAAAAGGCACAATGCCGACTTAAGTACAACAAGACTGACTCTTCCTACTGTCTATGTTTTTAACCAGTCCTGTGAACTAGTTACAGATTCCGATGTTTCACTTCGGGTTTACTGTATCCCTCTGACCTTCTTATTGACGATGAAACACAGAAATTGCATCGGAATTAAATGCAAATGGCACAATGCCGACTTAAGTACAAGAAGACTGACTCTTTTTTCTGACTATGTTTGAACCATTCCTGTGACACTAGTTTTAGATTCCGATGCCTCACTTCAGGTTTACTGTATCCCTTGGAAATTCTTATTGACGATGAAACACAGAAATTGCATCGGAATTAAATACAATAGGCACAATGCCGACTTAAGTGCAAGTAGGTTGACTCTTCAAACTGTCTATGATTTGAACCATACCTGTGACACTAGTTATAGATTCCGATGCTTCACTTCAGGAGTACTGTATCCCTGTGACCTTCTTATTGACGATGAAACACAGAAATTGCATCGGAATGAAATAGAAAGGGCACAATGCTGACTTAAGTACAAGAAGACTGACTCTTCTTACTGTTTAAGTTTTGAACCATTCCTGTGACACATGTTATGGATTCTGATCCTTCACTTCAGATATACTTAATCCTTCTGACCTTCTTCTTGACGATGAAGCACGGAAATTGCATTGGAATTAAGTTCTAAAGGCACAATGCCGACTTAAGTAAGAGAAGACTGATCTTTTTTCTGACTATGTTCGAACCATTCCTGTGACACTAGTTTTAGATTCCGATGCCTCACTTCAGGTTTACTGTATCCCTTGGACCTACTTATTGACGATGAAACACAGAAATTGCATCGGAATTAAATACAATAGGCACAATGCCGACTTAAGTGCAAGTAGTCTGACCCTTCCTACTGTCTATGTTTTATACCATTACTGTGACACTAGTTATAGATTCCGATGCTTCACTTCAGGTTTACTGTATAACTGTGACCTTCTTAGCGACGACGAAAACCAGAAATTGAATCGGAATTAAATAGAAAAGGCACAAAGCCGACATAAGTACAAGAAGGCAGATTCTTCTTACTGTCTATGATTTGAACCATTCCTGTGACGCTAGTTACAGATTTCGAAGGTTCACTTCAGGATTACTGTATCTCTTGGACCTTCTTATTTACGATGAAACACAGATATTGCATCGGAATTAAATACAAAAGGCACAATGCCAACTTAAGTACAAGAAGACTCACTCTTCTTACTGACTATGTTTTGAACCATTCCTGTGACACTAGTTAGAGATTCCGATGCCTCACTTGAGGGTTACTGTATACCTCTGACCTGCTTATTAACGATGAAACACGGAAATTGCGTCGGAATTAAATACAAAATTCACAATGCCGCCTTAAGCACAAGAAGACTGACTCTTCTTACTGACTATGTTTTGAACCATTCCTGTGACACTAGTTATAGATTGCGATGCTTTACTTCAGGTATACTGTATCCCTCTGACCTTCTTATTGACGATGAAATACAGAAATTGCATCGGAATTAAATAGAAAAGCCACTATGCCGACTTAAGTGCAAGAAGACTGACTCTTCATACTGTCTATGTTTTGAACCGATCCTGTGGCACTAGTTATAACTTCCGATGCTTCACTTCAGGTTTACTGTATCCCTTGGACCTTCTTATTGACGATGAAACACAGAAATGGCATCGGAATTAAATACAAAATGCACAATGCCGACTTAAGTACAAGAAGACTGACTCTTCTTACAGCCTATGTTTTGAACAATTCCTGTGACACTAGTTATAGATTCCGATGCTTCACTTCAGGTTTACTGTATCCCTCTGACCTTCTTATTGACGATGAAACACAGATATTGCATCGGAATTAAATACAAATGGCACAATGCCGACTTAAGTACAAGAAGACTGACTCTTTTTTCTGACTATGTTTGAACCATTCCTGTGACACTAGTTTTAGATTCCGATGCCTCACTTCCGGTTTACTGTATCCCTTGGACCTTCTTATTGACGATGAAACACAGAAATTGCATCGGAATTAAATACAATAGGCACAATGCCGACTTAAGTACAAGAAGACTGACTCTTTTTTCTGACTATGTTTGAACCATTCCTGTGACACTAGTTTTAGATTCCGAATCCTCACTTCCGGTTTACTGTATCCCTTGGACCTTCTTATTGAAGATGAAACACAGAAATTGCATCGGAATTAAATACAATAGGCACAATGCCGACTTAAGTACAAGAAGACTGACTCTTCAATCTGTCTATGTTTTGAACCGATCCTGTGACACTAGTTATAGCTTCCGATGTTTCACTTCAGGTTTACTGTATCCCTTGGACCTTCTTATTGACGATGAAACACCGAAATTGCATAGGAATTAAATACGAAAGGCACAATGCCGACTTAAGTACAAGAAGACTGACTCTTCTTACTGTCTATGTTTTGAACAATTCCTGTGACACTAGTTATAGATTCCGATGCCTCATTTCAGGTTTACAGTAATCCTTGGACCTTCTTATTGACGATGAAACACAGAAATTGCATCGGAATTAAATACAATAGGCACAATGCCGACTTAAGTGCAAGTAGTCTGACTCTTCCTACTGTCTATGTTTTAAACCATTCCTGTGACACTAGTTATAGATTCCGATCCCTCACTTCAGGGTTACTGTGTACCTCTGACCTTCTTATTAACGATGAAACACAGAAATTGCGTCGGAATTAAATACAAAATTCACAATGCCGACTTAAGTACACGAGGACTGACTCTTCTTACTGACTATGTTTTGAACAATTCCTGTGACACTAGTTATAGATTCCGATGCTTCACTTCAGGTTTACTGTATCCCTTGGACCTTCTTATTGACGATAGAAAACAGAAATTGCATCGGACTTAAATTCAAAAGGCATAATGCCGCTTTAAGTACAAGTAGTCTGACTCTTCCTACTGTCTATGTTTTAAACCATTCCTGTGACACTAGTTATAGATCCCGATGCTTCACTTCAGGTTTACTGTATCCCTCTGACCTTCTTATTGACGATGGAACACAGAAATTGCATCTGAATTAAATAGAAAAGGCACAATGCCGACTTAAGTACAAGAAGACTGACTCTTCATACTGTCTATGTTTTGAACCGATCCTGTGACACTAGTTATAGATTCCGATGCTTCATTTCAGGTTTACTGTATCCATCTGACCTTCTTATTCACGATGAAACACAGATATTGGATCGGAATTAAATACAAAAGGCACTATGCCGACTTAAGTACAAGAAGGCCTACTCTTCTTACTGACTATGTTTTGAACCATTCCTGTGATACTAGTTAGAGATTCCGATGCCTCACTCAGGGTTACTGTATACCTCTGACTTTCTTATTAACGATGAAACACAGAAATTGCGTCGGAATTAAATACAAAATTCACAATGCCGCCTTAAGTACAAGAAGACTGACTCTTCTTACTGACTATGTTTTGAACCATTCCTGTGACACTAGTTATAGATTGCGATGCTTCACTTCAGGTATACTGTATCCCTCTGACCTTCTTATTGACGATGGAACACAGAAATTGCATCGGAATTAAATAGAAAATGTCAGAGAGATACAGTAAACCCGAGGTGAAGCATCGGGATCTAAAACTAGTGTCACAGGAATGGTTCAAAACATAGACAGTAAGAAAAGTCAGTCTACTTGTACTTAAGTCGGCATTCTTATTGACGGCGAAACACAGAAATTGCATCAGAATTCAATTAAATGGCACAATGAAGACTTAAGTACAAGAAGACTGACACTTATTACTGACTATGTTTTGAACCATTCCTGTGAGACTAGTTATAGACTCCGATGCTTCACTTCAGGTTTACTGTATCGCTCTGACCCTCTTATTGACGATGAAACACAGAAAGTGCATCGGTATTAAATACAAAAGGCACAATGCCGACTTAGGTACAAGAAGACTGACTCTTCCTACTCTCTACGTTTTGAACCATTCTGTGACACTACTTATAGACTCCTATGCTTCACGTCAGGTTTACTGTATCCCTCTGACCTTCTTATTGACGATGAAACACAGAAATTGCATCGGAATTAAATACAAAAGGCACAATGCTGACTTAAGTACAAGAAGACTGACTCGTCTTACTGTCTATGTTTTGAACCACTCCTGTGACACTAGTTATAGATCCCGATGCTTCACCTCGGGTTTACTGTATCTCTCTGACCTTCTTTTTGACGATGAAACACTGAAATTGCATCTGAATTAGATACAAAAAGCACAATGCCGACTTCAGTACAAGAGGACCGACTTTTCTTACTGTCTATGTTTTGAACCATTCCTGTGACACTAGTTATAGATTCCGATGCTTCACTTCAGTTTTACTGTATCCCTTGGATCTTCTTATTGACGACGAAACACAGAAATTGCATCGGAATTAAATAGAAAAGGCAAAATGCCGACTTGAGTACAAGAAGACTGACCCTTCCTATTGTCTATGATTTGAACCATTCCTGTGACACTACTTATAGACTCCTATGCTTCACGTCAGGTTTACTGTATCCCTCTGACCTTCTTATTGACGATGAAACACAGAAATTGCATCGGAATTAAATACGAAAGGCACAATGCCGACTTAAGTACAAGAAGACTGACTCTTCTTACTGTCTATGTTTGAACTATTCCTGTGACACTAGTTATAGATTCCGATGCTTCACTTTAGGTTTACTGTATCCCTTGGACCTTCTTATTGACGATAGAAAACAGTAATTGCATCGGACATAAATTCAAAAGGCACAATGCCGCTTTAAGTACAAGTAGTCTGACTCTTCCTACTGTCTATGTTTTAAACCATTCCTGTGACACTAGTTATAGATTCCGATGCTTCACTTCAGGTTTACTGTATCCCTCTGACCTTCTTATTGACGATGTAACACAACAATTGCATCGGAATTAAATACAAAATGCACAATGCCGACTTAAGTATAAGAAGACTGATTCTTCTGACAGTCTATGTTTGAACCATTCCTGTGACACTAAATATAGATTCCGACGCTTCATTGCAGGTTTACTGTATCCCTTGGACATTCTTATTGACGATGAAACACAGAAATTGCATCTGAATTAAATGCAAAAGGCACAATGCCGACTCAAGTACAAGAAGACTGACTCTTCTTTTTGTTTAAGATTTTAACCAATCCTGTGACACTAGTTATGGATTCTGATCCTTCACTTCAGGTATACTGTATCCTTCTGACGTTCTTCTTGACGATGAAACACGGAAATCGCATCGGAATTAAGTACTAAACGCACAATGCCGACTTAAGTACTAGAAGACTGACTCTTTTTTCTGACTATGTTTGAACCATTCCTGTGACACTAGTTTTAGATTCCGATGCCTCACTTCAGGTTTACTGTATCCCTTGGACCTTCTTATTGACGATGAAACACAGAAATTGCATCGGAATTAAATACAATAGGCACAATGCGCACTTACGTGCAAGTAGTCTGACTCTTCCTACTGTCTATGTTTTAAACCATTCCTGTGACACTAGTTATAGATTCCGATGCTTCACTTCAGGTTTACTGTATCCCTCTGACCTTCTTAGCGACGATGAAAACCAGAAATTGCATCGGAATTAAATAGAAAATGCACAATGCCAACTTAAGTACAAGAAGACAGACTCTTCTTACTGTCTATGATTTGAACCATTCCTGTGACGCTAGTTCGAGATTCCGAAGCTTCACTTCAGGATTACTGCATCCCTTGGACCTTCTTATTTACGATGAAACACAGATATTGCATCGGAATTAAATACAAAAGGCACAGGGCCGACTTAAGTACAAGAAGACTGACCCTTCTTACTGACTATGTTTTGAACCATTCCTGTGATACTAGTTAGAGATTCCGATGCCTCACTTCAGGGTTACTGTATACCTCTGGCCTTCTTATTAACGATGAAACACAGAAATTGCGTCGGAATTAAATACAAAATTCACTATGCCGCCTTAAGTACAAGAAGACTGACTCTTCTTACTATGTTTTGAACCATTCCTGTGACACTAGTTATAGATTGCGATGCTTCACTTCAGGTATACTGTATCCCTCTGACCTTCTTATCGACGATGGAACACAGAAATTGCATCGGAATTAAATAGAAAAGGCACAATGCCGACTTAAGTACAAGAAGACTGACCCTTCTTACTGACTATGTTTTGAACCATTCCTGTGACACTAGTTATAGATTGCGATGCTTCACTTCAGGTTTACTGTATCCCTCTGACCTTCTTATTGACGATGAAACACAACAATTGCATCGGAATTAAATACAAAAGGCACAATGCCGACTTAAGTACAAGAAGACTAATTCTTCTTACAGTCTATGTTTTGAACCATTCCTGTGACACTAAATATAGCTTCCGACGCTTCACTGCAGGTTTACTGTATCCCTTGGACATTCTTATAGTCGATGAAACACAGAAATGGCATCGGAATTGAATACAAAGGGCACAATGCCGACTTAAGTACAAGAAGACTGACTCTTCTAACAGTCTATGTTTTGAACAATTCCTGTGACACTAGTTATAGATTCCGATGCTTCACTTCAGGTTTACTGTATCCCTTGGACCTTCTTATCGACGATGAAACACAGAAATTGCATCGGAATTAAAACACATTAGCCACAATGCCGTCTGAAGTACAAGAAGACTGACTCTTCTTACTGACTATGTTTTGAACCATTCCTGTGACACTAGTTATAGATTCCGATGCTTCACTTTAGGTTTACTGTATCCCTTGGACCTTCTTATTGACGATGAAAAACAGAAATTGCATCGTACTTAAATTCAAAAGGCACAATGCCGCTTTAAGTACAGTAGTCTGACTCTTCCTACTGTCTATGTTTTAAACCATTCCTGTGACACTAGATATAGATTCCGATGCTTCACTTCAGGTTTACTGTATCCCTTGGACCTTCTTATTGACGATCAAACACACAAATTGCATCAGAATTAAATACAAAATGCACAATGCCGACTTAAGTACAAGAAGACTGATTCTTCTTACAATCTATGATTTGAACCATTCCTGTGACACTAAATATAGATTCCGACGCTTCCCTGAAGGTTTATTGTACCCCTTGGACATTCTTATTGACGATGAAACACAGAAATGGCATCGGAATTACATACAAAAGGCACAATGCCGGCTTAAGTACAAGAAGACTGACTCATCTTACAGTCTATGTTTTGAACAATTCCTGTGACACAAGTTATAGATTCCGATGCTTCACTTCAGGTTTACTGTATCCCTTGGACCTTCTTATCGACGATGAAACACAGAAATTGCATCGGAATTAAATACAAAAGCCACAATGCCGTCTTAAGTACAGGAAGACTGACTCTTCTTACTGTCTATGTTTTGAACCATTCCTGTGACACTAGTAATAGATTCCGATGCTTCAATTCAGATTCACTGTATCCCTTGGACCTTCGTATAGACGATGAAACAGAGAAATTACATCGGAATTAAATACAAAAGGCACAATGCGGACTTAACTACAAGTAGACTGACTCTAATTACTGTCTATGTTTTGAACCAATCCTGTGACACTAGTTATCGATTCCGATGAGTCACTTCAGGTTTACTGTATCCCTTGGACCTCCGTATTGACGATGAAACACAGAAATTGTATCGGAATTAAATACAAAAAGCACAATGCCGACTTAAGTACTAGTAGTCTGACTCTTCCTACTATCTATGTTTTAAACCATTCCTGTGACACTAGTTATAGATTCCGATGCTCACTTCAGGTTTACTGTATCCCTCTGACCTTCTTATTGACGATGAAACACAGTAATAGCATCGGAATTAAATTGAAAAACGGACAATGCCGACTTAAATACAAGAAGACTGACTCTTCTTACTGTCTATGTTTTGAACCATTCCTGTGACACTAGTTATAGATTCTGATGCTTCAATTCAGATTCACTGTATCCCTTGGACCTTCTTATCGACGATTAAACACAGATATTGCATCGGAATTAAATACAAAAGCCACAATGCCGTCTTAAGTACAAGAAGACTGACTCTTCTTACTGTCTATGTTTTGAACCATTCCTGTGACACTAGTTATAGATTCTGATCCTTCACTTCAGATTTACTGTATCCCTTGGACCTTCTTATTGACGACGAAACACAGAAATTGCATCGGAATTAAATAGAAAAGGCACAATGCCGACTTAAGTACAAGAAGACTGACTCTTCTTACAGACATTGTGTTGAACTATTCCTGTGACACTAGTTATAGATTGCGATGCTTCACTTCAGGTATAATGTATGCCTCTGACCTTCTTATTGACGATGGAACACAGATATTGCATCGGAATTAAATTCGAAAGGCACAATGCCGACTTAAGTACAAGAAGACTGACTCTTCTTACTGTCTATGTTTTGAACCATTCCTGTGACACTAGTTATAGATTCCGATGCTTCACTTCAGGTGTACTGCATCCCTTGGACCTTCTTATTGACGATGAAACACAGAAAACGCATCGAATTAAATAGAAAAGGCACAATGCCGACTTAAGTACAAGAAGACTGACTCTTCTTACTGACTAAGTTTTGAAACCATTCCTGTGACGCTAGTTATAGATTCCGATGCCTCACTTCAGGATTACTGTATCCCTCTGACCTTCTTATCGACCATGAAACACAGAAAGTGCATCGGAATTAAATACAAAAGGCACAATGCCGACTTAAGTACAGGAAGTCTGACTCTTCCCACTGTCTATATTTTGAACCATTCCTGTGACACTAGTTATAGATTCCGATGCTTCATTTCAGGTTTACTGTATCCATCTGACCTTCTTATTGACAATGAAACACAGATATTGGATCGGAAATAAAAACAAAAGGCACAATGCCGACTTAAGTACAAGAAGACTGACTCTTCATACTGTCTATGTTTTTTAACCAGTCCTGTGACACTAGTTATCGATTCCGATGTTTCACTTCAGGTGTACTGTATCCCTGTGACCTTCTTATTGACGATGAAACACAGAAATTGCATTGGAATGAAATAGAAAGGGCACAATGCTGACTTAAGTACAAGAAGACTGACTCTTCTTACTGTTTATGATTTCAACCAATCCTGTGACACATGTTATGGATTCTGATCCTTCACTTCAGATATACTGAATCTTTCTGACCTTCTTCTTGACGATGAAACACGGAAATTGCATCGGAATTAAGTACTAAAGGCACAATGCCGACTTAAGTACAAGAAGACTGACTCTTTTTTCTGACTTTGTTTGAACCATTCCTGTGACACTAGTTTTAGATTCCGATGCCTCACTTCAGGTTTACTGTATCACTTGGACCTACTTATTGACGATGAAACACAGAAATTGCATCGGAATTAAATACAATAGGCACAATGCCGACTTAAGTGCAAGTAGTCTGACTCTTCCTACTCTCTATGTTTTATACCATTCCTGTGACACTAGTTATAGATTCCGATGCTTCACTTCAGGTTTACTGTATCCCTCTGACCTTCTTATCGACGATGGAACACAGAAATTGCATCGGAATTAAATAGAAAAGGCACAATGCCGACTTAAGTACAAGAAGACTGACCCTTCTTACTGACTATGTTTTTGAACCATTCCTGTGACACTAGTTATAGATTGCGATGCTTCACTTCAGGTTTACTGTATCCCTCTGACCTTCTTATTGACGATGAAACACAACAATTGCATCGGAATTAAATACAAAAGGCACAATGCCGACTTAAGTACAAGAAGACTAATTCTTCTTACAGTCTATGTTTTTGAACCATTCCTGTGACACTAAATATAGCTTCCGACGCTTCACTGCAGGTTTACTGTATCCCTTGGACATTCTTATAGTCGATGAAACACAGAAATGGCATCGGAATTGAATACAAAGGGGCACAATGCCGACTTAAGTACAAGAAGACTGACTCTTCTAACAGTCTATGTTTTGAACAATTCCTGTGACACTAGTTATAGATTCCGATGCTTCACTTCAGGTTTTACTGTATCCCTTGGACCTTCTTATCGACGATGAAACACAGAAATTGCATCGGAATTATAACACATTAGCCACAATGCCGTCTGAAGTACAAGAAGACTGACTCTTCTTACTGACTATGTTTTGAACCATTCCTGTGACACTAGTTATAGATTCCGATGCCTCATTTCAGGTTTACTGTATCCCTTGGACCTTCTTATTGACGATGAAACACAGAAATTGCATCGGAATTAAATACAATAGGCACAATGCCGACTTAAGTGCAAGTAGTCTGACTCTTCCTACTGTCTACGTTTTAAACCATTCCTGTGACACTAGTTAGAGATTCCGATGCCTCACTTCAGGGTTACTGTATACCTCTGACCTTCTTATTAACGATGAAACACAGAAATTGCGTCGGAATTAAATACAAAATTCACAATGCCGACTTAAGTACAAGAAGACTGACTCTTCTTACTGACTATGTTTTGAACCATTCCTGTGACACTAGTTATAGATTGCGATGCTTCCCTTCAGGTATACTGTATCCCTCTGACCTTCTTATTGACGATGGAACACAGAAATTGCATCGGAATTAAATAGAAAAGGCACAATGCCGACTTAAGTACAAGAAGACTGACTCTTCATACGGTCTACGTTTTGAACCGATCCTGTGACACTATTTATAGCTTCCGATGCTTCACTTCAGGTTTACTGTATCCCTTGGACCTTCTTATTAACGATGAAATACCGAAATTGCATCGGAATTAAATACGAAAGGCACAATGCCGACTTAAGTACAAGAAGACTGACTCTTCTTACTGTCTATGTTTGAACTATTCCTGTGACACTAGTTATAGATTCCGATGCTTCACTTTAGGTTTACTGTATCCCTTGGACCTTCTTATTGACGATGAAAAACAGAAATTGCATCGTACTTAAATTCAAACGGCACAATGCCGCTTTAAGTACAGTAGTCTGACTCTTCCTACTGTCTATGTTTTAAACCATTCCTGTGACACTAGATATAGATTCCGATGCTTCACTTCAGGTTTACTGTATCCCTTGGACCTTCTTATTGACGATCAAACACACAAATTGCATCGGAATTAAATACAAAATGCACAATGCCGACTTAAGTACAAGAAGACTGATTCTTCTTACAATCTATGATTTGAACCATTCCTGTGACACTAAATATAGATTCCGACGCTTCCCTGAAGGTTTATTGTACCCCTTGGACATTCTTATTGACGATGAAACACAGAAATGGCATCGGAATTACATACAAAAGGCACAATGCCGGCTTAAGTACAAGAAGACTGACTCATCTTACAGTCTATGTTTTGAACAATTCCTGTGACACAAGTTATAGATTCCGATGCTTCACTTCAGGTTTACTGTATCCCTTGGACCTTCTTATCGACGATGAAACACAGAAATTGCATCGGAATTAAATACAAAAGCCACAATGCCGTCTTAAGTACAGGAAGACTGACTCTTCTTACTGTCTATGTTTTGAACCATTCCTGTGACACTAGTAATAGATTCCGATGCTTCAATTCAGATTCACTGTATCCCTTGGACCTTCGTATAGACGATGAAACAGAGAAATTACATCGGAATTAAATACAAAAGGCACAATGCGGACTTAACTACAAGTAGACTGACTCTAATTACTGTCTATGTTTTGAACCAATCCTGTGACACTAGTTATCGATTCCGATGAGTCACTTCAGGTTTACTGTATCCCTTGGACCTCCGTATTGACGATGAAACACAGAAATTGTATCGGAATTAAATACAAAAGGCACAATGCCGACTTAAGTACTAGTAGTCTGACTCTTCCTACTATCTATGTTTTAAACCATTACTGTGACACTAGTTATAGATTCCGATGCTCACTTCAGGTTTACTGTATCCCTCTGACCTTCTTATTGACGATGAAACACAGTAATAGCATCGGAATTAAATTGAAAAACGGACAATGCCGACTTAAGTACAAGAAGACTGACTCTTCTTACTGTCTATGTTTTGAACCATTCCTGTGACACTAGTTATAGATTCTGATGCTTCAATTCAGATTCACTGTATCCCTTGGACCTTCTTATCGACGATTAAACACAGATATTGCATCGGAATTAAATACAAAAGCCACAATGCCGTCTTAAGTACAAGAAGACTGACTCTTCTTACTGTCTATGTTTTGAACCATTCCTGTGACACTAGTTATAGATTCTGATCCTTCACTTCAGATTTACTGTATCCCTTGGACCTTCTTATTGACGACGAAACACAGAAATTGCATCGGAATTAAATAGAAAAGGCACAATGCCGACTTAAGTACAAGAAGACTGACTCTTCTTACAGACATTGTGTTGAACTATTCCTGTGACACTAGTTATAGATTGCGATGCTTCACTTCAGGTATAATGTATGCCTCTGACCTTCTTATTGACGATGGAACACAGATATTGCATCGGAATTAAATACGAAAGGCACAATGCCGACTTAAGTACAAGAAGACTGACTCTTCTTACTGTCTATGTTTTGAACCATTCCTGTGACACTAGTTATAGATTCCGATGCTTCACTTCAGGTGTACTGCATCCCTTGGACTTCTTATTGACGATGAAACACAGAAAACGCATCGAATTAAATAGAAAAGGCACAATGCCGACTTAAGTACAAGAAGACTGACTCTTCTTACTGACTAAGTTTTGAACCATTCCTGTGACGCTAGTTATAGATTCCGATGCCTCACTTCAGGATTACTGTATCCCTCTGACCTTCTTATCGACCATGAAACACAGAAAGTGCATCGGAATTAAATACAAAAGGCACAATGCCGACTTAAGTACAGGAAGTCTGACTCTTCCCACTGTCTATATTTTGAACCATTCCTGTGACACTAGTTATAGATTCCGATGCTTCATTTCAGGTTTACTGTATCCATCTGACCTTCTTATTGACGATGAAACACAGATATTGGATCGGAAATAAAAACAAAAGGCACAATGCCGACTTAAGTACAAGAAGACTGACTCTTCATACTGTCTATGTTTTTAACCAGTCCTGTGACACTAGTTATCGATTCCGATGTTTCACTTCAGGTGTACTGTATCCCTGTGACCTTCTTATTGACGATGAAACACAGAAATTGCATCGGAATGAAATAGAAAGGGCACAATGCTGACTTAAGTACAAGAAGACTGACTCTTCTTACTGTTTATGATTTCAACCAATCCTGTGACACATGTTATGGATTCTGATCCTTCACTTCAGATATACTGAATCTTTCTGACCTTCTTCTTGACGATGAAACACGGAAATTGCATCGGAATTAAGTACTAAAGGCACAATGCCGACTTAAGTACAAGAAGACTGACTCTTTTTTCTGACTTTGTTTGAACCATTCCTGTGACACTAGTTTTAGATTCCGATGCCTCACTTCAGGTTTACTGTATCACTTGGACCTACTTATTGACGATGAAACACAGAAATTGCATCGGAATTAAATACAATAGGCACAATGCCGACTTAAGTGCAAGTAGTCTGACTCTTCCTACTCTCTATGTTTTATACCATTCCTGTGACACTAGTTATAGATTCCGATGCTTCACTTCAGGTTTACTGTATCCCTGTGACCTTCTTAGCGACGATGAAAACCAGAAATTGCATCGGAATTAAATAGAAAAGGCACAATGCCGACTTAAGTACAAGAAGACAGATTCTTCTTACTGTCTATGATTTGAACCATTCCTGTGACGCTAGTTACAGATTTCGAAGGTTCACTTCAGGATTCCTGTATCCCTTGGACCTTCTTATTTACGATGAAACACAGATATTGCATCGGAATTAAATACAAAAGGCGCAATGCCGACTTAAGTACAGAAGACTCACTCTTCTTACTGACTATGTTTTGAACCATTCCTGTGACCCTAGTTAGAGATTCCGATGCCTCACTTCAGGGTTACTGTATACCTCTGACCTTCTTATTAACGATGAAACACGGAAATTGCGTCGGAATTAAATACAAAATTCACAATGCCGCCTTCAGTACAAGAAGACTGACTCCTCTTACTGACTATGTTTTGAACCATTCCTGTGACACTAGTTATAGATTGCGATGCTTCACTTCAGGTATACTGTATCCCTCTGACCTTCTTATTGACGATGGAACACAGAAATTGCATCGGAATTAAATAGAAAAGCCACAATGCCGACTTAAGTACAAGAAGACTGACTCTTCATACTGTCTTTGTTTTGAACCGATCCTGTGACACTAGTTATAGCTTCCGATGCTTCACTTCAGGTTTACTGTATCCCTTGGACCTTCTTATTGACGATGAAACACCGAAATTGCATCGGAATTAAATACGAAAGGCACAATGAAGACTTAAGTACAAGTAGTCTGACTCTTCCTACTGTCTATGTTTTAAACCATTCCTGTGACACTAGTTATAGATTCCGATGCTTCACTTCAGGTTTACTGTATCCCTCTGACCTTCTTATTGACGATGAAACTCAACAATTGCATCGGAATTAAATACAATTGGCACAACGCAGACTTAAGTACAAGATGACTGATTCTTCTTACAGTCTATTTTTTGAACCATTCCTGTGACACTAGTTATAGATTCCGATGCCTCACTTCAGGTTTACTGTATCCCTTGGACCTTCTTAGCAACGATGAAAACCAGAAATTGCATCGGAATTAAATCCAAAAGGCACAATGCCGACTTAAGTACAAGAAGACTCACTCTTCTTACTGACTATGTTTTGAACCATTCCTGTGACACTAGTTAGTGATTCCGATGCCTCACTTCAGGGTTACTGTATACCTCTGACCTTCTTATTGACGATGAAACACAGAAATTGCGTCTGAATTAAATACAAAATTCACAATGCCGACTTAAGTACAAGAAGACTGACTCTTCTTACTGACTATGTTTTGAACCATTCCTGTGACACTAGTTATAGATTGCGATGCTTCACTTCAGGTATACTGTATCCCTCTGACCGTCTTATTGACGATGGAACACAGAAATTGCATCGGAATTAAATTGAAAAGGCACAATGCCGACTTAAGTACAAGAAGACTGACTCTTTATACTGTCTATGTTTTGAACCGATCCTGTGACACTAGTTATAGATTCCGATGCTTCATTTCAGGTTTACTGTATCCATCTGACCTTCTTATTGACGATGAAACACAGATATTAAATCGGAATTAAATACAAAAGGCACAATGCCGACTTAAGTACAACAAGACTGACTCTTCCTGCTGTCTATGTTTTTAACCAGTCCTGTGAACTAGTTACAGATTCCGATGTTTCACTTCGGGTTTACTGTATCCCTCTGACCTTCTTATTGACGATGAAACACAGAAATTGCATCGGAATTAAATGCAAATGGCACAATGCCGACTTAAGTACAAGAAGACTGACTCTTTTTTCTGACTATGTTTGAACCATTGCTGTGACACTAGTTTTAGATTCCGATGCCTCACTTCAGGTTTACTGTATCCCTTGGACCTTCTTATTGACGATGAAACACAGAAATTGCATCGGAATTAAATACAATAGGCACAATGCCGACTTAAGTGCAAGTAGGTTGACTCTTCAAACTGTCTATGATTTGAACTATACCTGTGACACTAGTTATAGATTCCGATGCTTCACTTCAGGTGTACTGTATCCCTGTGACCTTCTTATTGACGATGAAACACAGAAATTGCATCGGAATGAAATAGAAAGGGCACAATGCTGACTTAAGTACAAGAAGACTGACTCTTCTTACTGTTTAAGTTTTGAACCATTCCTGTGACACATGTTATGGATTCTGATCCTTCACTTCAGATATACTGAATCCTTCTGACCTTCTTCTTGACGATGAAGCACGGAAATTGCATTGGAATTAAGTACTAAAGGCACAATGCCGACTTAAGTACAAGAAGACTGATCTTTTTTCTGACTATGTTCGAACCATTCCTGTGACACTAGTTTTAGATTCCGATGCCTCACTTCAGGTTTACTGTATCCCTTGGACCTACTTGTTGACGATGAAACACAGAAATTGCATCGGAATTAAATACAATAGGCACAATGCCGACTTAAGTGCAAGTAGTCTGACCCTTCCTACTGTCTATGTTTTATACCATTCCTGTGACACTAGTTATAGATTCCGATGCTTCACTTCAGGTTTACTGTATCACTGTGACCTTCTTAGCGACGACGAAAACCAGAAATTGAATCGGAATTAAATAGAAAAGGCACAAAGCCGACTTAAGTACAAGAAGACAGATTCTTCTTACTGTCTATGATTTGAACCATTCCTGTGACGCTAGTTACAGATTTCGAAGGTTCACTTCAGGATTACTGTATCTCTTGGACCTTCTTATTTACGATGAAACACAGATATTGCATCGGAATTAAATACAAAAGGCACAATGCCAACTTAAGTACAAGAAGACTCACTCTTCTTACTGACTATGTTTTGAACCATTCCTGTGACACTAGTTAGAGATTCCGATGCCTCACTTGAGGGTTACTGTATACCTCTGACCTGCTTATTAACGATGAAACACGGAAATTGCGTCGGAATTAAATACAAAATTCACAATGCCGCCTTAAGCACAAGAAGACTGACTCTTCTTACTGACTATGTTTTGAACCATTCCTGTGACACTAGTTATAGATTGCGATGCTTCACTTCAGGTATACTGTATCCCTCTGACCTTCTTATTGACGATGAAATTCAGAAATTGCATCGGAATTAAATAGAAAGGACACTATGCCGACTTAAGTGCAAGAAGACTGACTCTTCATACTGTCTATGTTTTGAACCGATCCTGTGGCACTAGTTATAACTTCCGATGCTTCACTTCAGGTTTACTGTATCCCTTGGACCTTCTTATTGACGATGAAACACAGAAATGGCATCGGAATTAAATACAAAATGCACAATGCCGACTTAAGTACAAGAAGACTGACTCTTCTTACAGCCTATGTTTGATCAATTCCTGTGACACTAGTTATAGATTCCGATGCTTCACTTCAGGTTTACTGTATCCCCCTGACCTTCTTATTGACGATGAAACACAGATATTGCATCGGAATTAAATACAAATGGCACAATGCCGACTTAAGTACAAGAAGACTGACTCTTTTTTCTGACTATGTTTGAACCATTCCTGTGACACTAGTTTTAGATTCCGATGCCTCACTTCCGGTTAACTGTATCCCTTGGACCTTCTTATTGACGATGAAACACAGATATTGCATCTGAATTAAATCCAAAAGGCACAATGCCGACTTAAGTACAAGAAGACTCACTCTTCTTACTGACTATGTTTTGAACCATTCCTGTGACACAAGTTAGAGATTCCGATCCCTCACTTCAGGGTTACTGTGTACCTCTGACCTTCTTATTAACGATGAAACACAGAAATTGCGTCGGAATTAAATACAAAATTCACAATGCCGACTTAAGTACACGAGGACTGACTCTTCTTACTGACTATGTTTTGAACAATTCCTGTGACACTAGTTATAGATTCCGATGCTTCACTTCAGGTTTACTGTATCCCTTGGACCTTCTTATTGACGATAGAAAACAGAAATTGCATCGGACTTAAATTCAAAAGGCACAATGCCGCTTTAAGTACAAGTAGTCTGACTCTTCCTACTGTCTATGTTTTAAACCATTCCTGTGACACTAGTTATAGATTCCGATGCTTCACTTCAGGTTTACTGTATCCCACTGACCTTCTTATTGACGATGGAACACAGAAATTGCATCTGAATTAAATAGAAAAGGCACAATGCCGACTTAAGTACAAGAAGACTGACTCTTCATACTGTCTATGTTTTGAACCGATCCTGTGACACTAGTAATAGATTCCGATGCTTCATTTCAGGTTTACTGTATCCATCTGACCTTCTTATTCACGATGAAACACAGATATTGGATCGGAATTAAATACAAAAGGCACAATGCCGACTTAAGTACAAGAAGACCTACTCTTCTTACTGACTATGTTTTGAACCATTCCTGTGATACTAGTTAGAGATTCCGATGCCTCACTCAGGGTTACTGTATACCTCTGACTTTCTTATTAACGATGAAACACAGAAATTGCGTCGGAATTAAATACAAAATTCACAATGCCGCCTTAAGTACAAGAAGACTGACTCTTCTTACTGACTATGCTTTGAACCATTCCTGTGACACTAGTTATAGATTGCGATGCTTCACTTCAGGTATACTGTATCCCTCTGACCTTCTTATTGACGATGGAACACAGAAATTGCATCGGAATTAAATAGAAAATGTCAGAGAGATACAGTAAACCCGAGGTGAAGCATCGGGATCTAAAATTAGTGTCGCAGGAATGGTTCAAAACATAGACAGTTAGAAAAGTCAGTCTACTTGTACTTAAGTCGGCATTCTTATTGACGGCGAAACACAGAAATTGCATCGGAATTCAATTAAATGGCACAATGAAGACTTAAGTACAAGAAGACTGACACTTATTACTGACTATGTTTTGAACCATTCCTGTGAGACAAGTTATAGACTCCGATGCTTCACTTCAGGTTTACTGTATCGCTCTGACCCTCTTATTGACGATGAAACACAGAAATTGCATCGGAATTAAATACAAAAGGCACAATGCCGACTTAGGTACAAGAAGACTGACTCTTCCTACTGTCTACGATTTGAACCATTCTGTGACACTACTTATAGACTCCTATGCTTCACGTCAGGTTTACTGTATCCCTCTGACCTTCTTATTGACGATGAAACACAGAAATTGCATCGGAATTAAATACAAAAGGCACAATGCTGACTTAAGTACAAGAAGACTGACTTGTCTTACTGTCTATGTTTTGAACCACTCCTGTGACACTAGTTATAGATCCCGATGCTTCACCTCGGGTTTACTGTATCTCTCTGACCTTCTTTTTGACGATGAAATACTGAAATTGCATCTGAATTAGATACAAAAAGCACAATGCCGACTTCAGTACAAGAGGACTGACTTTTCTTACTGTCTATGTTTTGAACCATTCCTGTGACACTAGTTATAGATTCCGATGCTTCACTTCAGTTTTACTGTATCCCTTGGATCTTCTTATTGACGACGAAACACAGAAATTGCATCGGAATTAAATAGAAAAGGCAAAATGCCGACTTGAGTACAAGAAGACTGACCCTTCCTATTGTCTATGATTTGAACCATTCCTGTGACACTAGTTATAGATTCCGATGCTTCACTTCAGGTTTACTGTATCCCACTGACCTTCTTATTGACGATGAAATACCGAAATTGCATCGGAATTAAATACGAAAGGCACAATGCCGACTTAAGTACAAGAAGACTGACTCTTCTTACTGTCTATGTTTGAACTATTCCTGTGACACTAGTTATAGATTCCGATGCTTCACTTTAGGTTTACTGTATCCCTTGGACCTTCTTATTGACGATAGAAAACAGAAATTGCATCGGACATAAATTCAAAAGGCAAAATGCCGCTTTAAGTACAAGTAGTCTGACTCTTCCTACTGTCTATGTTTTAAACCATTCCTGTGACACTAGTTATAGATTCCGATGCTTCACTTCAGGTTTACTGTATCCCTCTGACCTTCTTATTGACGATGTAACACAACAATTGCATCGGAATTAAATACAAAATGCACAATGCCGACTTAAGTATAAGAAGACTGATTCTTCTTACAGTCTATGTTTGAACCATTCCTGTGACACTAAATATAGATTCCGACGCTTCATTGCAGGTTTACTGTATCCCTTGGACATTCTTATTGACGATGAAACACAGAAATTGCATCTGAATTAAATGCAAAAGGCACAATGCCGACTCAAGTACAAGAAGACTGACTCTTCTTTTTGTTTATGATTTGCACCAATCCTGTGACACTAGTTTTGGATTCTGATCCTTCACTTCAGGTATACTGTATCCTTCTGACCTTCTTCTTGACGATGAAACACGGAAATTGCATCGGAATTAAGTACTAAACGCACAATGCCGACTTAAGTACTAGAAGACTGACTCTTTTTTCTGACTATGTTTGAACCATTCCTGTGACACTAGTTTTAGATTCCGATGCCTCACTTCAGGTTTACTGTATCCCTTGGACCTTCTTATTGACGATGAAACACAGAAATTGCATCGGAATTAAATACAATAGGCACAATGCGCACTTACGTGCAAGTAGTCTGACTCTTCCTACTGTCTATGTTTTAAACCATTCCTGTGACACTAGTTATAGATTCCGATGCTTCACTTCAGGTTTACTGTATCCCTCTGACCTTCTTAGCGACGATGAAAACCAGAAATTGCATCGGAATTAAATAGAAAATGCACAATGCCAACTTAAGTACAAGAAGACAGACTCTTCTTACTGTCTATGATTTGAACCATTCCTGTGACGCTAGTTCGAGATTCCGAAGCTTCACTTCAGGATTACTGTATCCCTCTGACCTTCTTATTGACGATGGAACACAGAAATTGCATCGGAATTAAATAGAAAAGGCAATATGCCGACTTAAGTACAAGAAGACTGACCCTTCTTACTGACTATGTTTTGAACCATTCCTGTGACACTAGTTATAGATTGCGATGCTTCACTTCAGGTTTACTGTATCCCTCTGACCTTCTTATTGACGATGAACTACAACAATTGCATCGGAATTAAATACAAAAGGCACAATGCCGACTTAAGTACAAGAAGACTGATTCTTCTTACAGTCTATGTTTTGAACCATTCCTGTGACACTAAATATAGATTCCGATGCTTCACTGCAGGTTTACTGTATCCCTTGGACATTCTTATAGTCGATGAAACACAGAAATGGCATCGGAATTGAATACAAAAGGCACAATGCCGACTTAAGTACAAGAAGACTGACTCTTCTAACAGTCTATGTTTTGAACAATTCCTGTGACACTAGTTATAGATTCCGATGCTTCACTTCAGGTTTACTGTATCCCTTGGACCTTCTTATCGACGATGAAACACAGAAATTGCATCGGAATTAAAACTCATTAGCCACAATGCCGTCTGAAGTACAAGAAGACTGACTCTTCTTACTGACTATGTTTTGAACCATTCCTGTGACACTAGTTATAGATTCCGATGCCTCATTTCAGGTTTACTGTATCCCTTGGACCTTCTTATTGACGATGAAACACAGAAATTGCATCGGAATTAAATACAATAGGCACAATGCCGACTTAAGTGCAAGTAGTCTGACTCTTCCTACTGTCTACGTTTTAAACCATTCCTGTGACACTAGTTAGAGATTCGGATGCCTCACTTCAGGGTTACTGTATACCTCTGACCTTCTTATTAACGATGAAACACAGAAATTGCGTCGGTATTAAATACAAAATTCACAATGCCGACTTAAGTACAAGAAGACTGACTCTTCTTACTGACTATGTTTTGAACCATTCCTGTGACACTAGTTATAGATTGCGATGCTTTCCTTCAGGTATACTGTATCCCTCTGACCTTCTTATTGACGATGGAACACAGAAATTGCATCGGAATTAAATAGAAAAGGCACAATGCCGACTTAAGTACAAGAAGACTGACTCTTCATACGGTCTACGTTTTGAACCGATCCTGTGACACTATTTATAGCTTCCGATGCTTCACTTCAGGTTTACTGTATCCCTTGGACCTTCTTATTAACGATGAAATACCGAAATTGCATCGGAATTAAATACGAAAGGCACAATGCCGACTTAAGTACAAGAAGACTGACTCTTCGTACTGTCTATGTTTGAACTATTCCTGTGACACTAGTTATAGATTCCGATGCTTCACTTTAGGTTTACTGTATCCCTTGGACCTTCTTATTGACGATGAAAAGCAGAAATTGCATCGGACTTAAATTCAAAAGGCACAATGCCGCTTTAAGTACAGTAGTCTGACTCTTCCTACTGTCTATGTTTTAAACCATTCCTGTGACACTAGATATAGATTCCGATGCTTCACTTCAGGTTTACTGTATCCCTTGGACCTTCTTATTGACGATCAAACACACAAATTGCATCGGAATTAAATACAAAATGCACAATGCCGGCTTAAGTACAAGAAGACTGATTCTTCTTACAATCTATGTTTTGAACCATTCCTGTGACACTAAATATAGATTCCGACGCTTCCCTGCAGGTTTATTGTACCCCTTGGACATTCTTATTGACGATGAAACACAGAAATGGCATCGGAATTACATACAAAAGGCACAATGCCGGCTTAAGTACAAGAAGACTGACTCATCTTACAGTCTATGTTTTGAACAATTCCTGTGACACAAGTTTTAGATTCCGATGCTTCACTTCAGGTTTACTGTATCCCTTGGACCTTCTTATCGACGATGAAACACAGAAATTGCATCGGAATTAAATACAAAAGCCACAATGCCGTCTTAAGTACAGGAAGACTGACTCTTCTTACTGTCTATGTTTTGAACCATTCCTGTGACACTAGTTATAGATTCCGATGCTTCAATTCAGATTCACTGTATCCCTTGGACCTTCGTATAGACGATGAAACAGAGAAATTACATCGGAATTAAATACAAAAGGCACAATGCGGACTTAACTACAAGTAGACTGACTCTAATTACTGTCTATGTTTTGAACCAATCCTGTGACACTAGTTATCGATTCCGATGAGTCACTTCAGGTTTACTGTATCCCTTGGACCTCCGTATTGACGATGAAACACAGAAATTGTATCGGAATTAAATACAAAAGGCACAATGCCGACTTAAGTACTAGTAGTCTGACTCTTCCTACTATCTATGTTTTAAACCATTCCTGTGACACTAGTTATAGATTCCGATGCTCACTTCAGGTTTACTGTATCCCTCTGACCTTCTTATTGACGATGAAACACAGTAATTGCATCGGAATTAAATTGAAAAACGGACAATGCCGACTTAAGTACAAGAAGACTGACTCTTCTTACTGTCTATGTTTTGAACCATTCCTGTGACGCTAGTTATAGATTCTGATGCTTCAATTCAGATTCACTGTATCCCTTGGACCTTCTTATTGACGATGAAACAGTGAAATTACATCGGAATTAAATACAAAAGGCACAATACGGACTTAACTACAAGTAGACTGACTCTAATTACTGTCTATGTTTTGAACCAATCCTCTGACACTAGTTATAGATTCCGATGCCTCACTTCAGGTTTACTGTATCCCTTGGACCTTCGTATTGACGATGAAACACAGAAATTGTATCGGAATTAAATACAAAAGGCACAATGCCGACTTAAGTACTAGTAGTCTGACTCTTCCTACTATCTATGTTTTAAACCATTCCTGTGACACTAGTT
The DNA here is from genome assembly GCF_021461385.2 of Schistocerca piceifrons. NCBI lineage: Eukaryota > Metazoa > Arthropoda > Insecta > Orthoptera > Acrididae > Schistocerca > Schistocerca piceifrons. The sequence continues at coordinate 138,666 of NW_025727985.1, read as the reverse complement.
ATAGAATCCGATGCTTCAATTCAGATTCACTGTATCCCTTGGACCTTCGTATTGACGATGGAACACAGAAATTGCAACGGAATTAAATACAAAATGCACAAATGCCGACTTAAGTACAAGAAGACTGACTTTTCTTACTGATTATGCTTTCAACCATTCCTGTGACACTAGTTATAGATTCCGATGCTTCACTTCTGGTTTACTGTATCCCTCTGACCTTCTTATTGACGATGAAACACAGAAATTGCATCGGAATTACATACAAAATACACAAATGCCGACTTAAGTACAAGAAGACTGACTCTTCTTACTGACTATGTTTAGAACCATTCCTGTGGCACTAGTTATAGATTCCGATGCTTCACTTCAGGTTTACTGTATCCCTCTGACCTTCTTATTGACGATGATTCACAGATATTGCATCGGAATTAAATACAAAAGGCACAATGCCGACTTAAGTACAAGAAGACTGCCTCTTCTTTCTGACTATGCTTTGAACCATTCCTGTGACACTAGTTATAGATTCCGATGCTCCACTCCAGGTTTACTGTATCCCTTGGACCTTCTTAACGACGATGAAACACAGAAATTGCATCGGAATTAAATACAAAAGCCACAATGCCGTCTTAAGTACAAGAAGACTGACTCTTCTTACTGTCTATGTTTTGAACCATTCCTGTGACACTAGTTATAGAATCCGATGCTTCAATTCAGATTCACTGTATCCCTTGGACCTTCTTATTGACGACGAATCACAGAAATTGCATCGGAATTAAATGGAAAAGGCAGAATGCCCACTTAAGTACAAGAAGACTGACTCTTCCTACTGACTATGTTTTGAACCATACCTGTGACACTAGTTATAGACTCCGATGCTTCACTTCAGGTTTACTGTTTCCCTCTGACCTTCTTATTGATGATGAAACACAGAAATTGCATCGCAATTAAATAGAAAAGGCACAATGCCGACTTAAGTACAAGAAGACTGACTCTTCATACTGTCTATGTTTTGAACCAATCCTGTGACACTAGTTATAGATTCCGATGCTTCACTTCAGGTTTACTGTATCCCTTTTACATTCTTATTGACGATGAAACACCGGAATTGCTTCGGAATTAAATACGAAAGGCACAATGCGGACTTAAGTACAAGAAGACTGACTCTCCTTACTGTCTATGTTTTGAACCATTCCTGTGACACTAGTTATAGATTCCGATGCTTCACTTCAGGTGTACTGCATCCCTTGGACCTTCTTATTGACGATGAAACACAGAAATTGAATCGGAATTAAATAGAAAAGGCACAATGCCGACTTAAGTACAAGAAGACCGACTCTTCTTACTGACTAAGTTTTGAACTACTCCTGTGACACTAGTTATAGATTCCGATGCCTCACTTCAGGTTTACTGTAACCCTTTATAACTTCTTATTGACGATGAAACACAGAAATTGCATCGGAATTAAATACAAGAGGCACAATGCCGACTTAAGTACATGTAGTCTCTCTCTTCCTACTGTCTATGATTTGAACCATTCCTGTGACACTATTTATAGATTCCGATGCTTCACTTCAGGTTTACTGTATCCATCTGACCTTCTTATTGACGATGAAACACAGAAATTGCATCGGAATTAAATACAAAAGGCACATTGCCGATTTAAGTACAAGAAGACTGACTCTTCCTACTGTCTATGTTTTGAACCATTCCTGTGACACTAGTTATAGATTCCGATGCTTCACTTCAGGTTTTACTGAATACCTCTGACCTTATTGACGATGAAACACAGAAATGGCATCGGAATTAAATGCAAAAGCACAATGGCGACTCAAGTACAAGAAGAATGACTCTTCCTACTGTCTATGATTTGAACCGTTCCTGTGACGCTAGTTATAGATTCAGATGCTTCACTTCGGGTTTACTGTATCCCTCCGACCTTCTTATTGACGATGAAACACAGAAATTGCGTCGGAATTAAATAGAAAGGGCACAATGCCGATTTAAGTACAAGAAGACTGACTCTTCCTACTGTCTATGTTTTGAACCATTCCTGTGACACTAGTTATAGATTCCGATGCTTCACTTCAGGTTTTACTGAATACCTCTGACCTTATTGACGATGAAACACAGAAATTACATCGGAATTAAATACAAAAGACACAATGCCGACTTAACTACGAGTAGACTGACTCTTCTTACTGTCTATGTTTTGGACCAATCCTGTGACACTAGTTATGGATTCTGATGCTTCACGTCAGGTTTACTGTATCCCTCTGACCTTCTAATTGACGATGATACACAGAAATTGCATCGGAATTAAATACAAAACGCACATTGTCGACTTATGTACAAGAAGACTGACTCTTTTTTCTGACTATGTTTTGAACCATTCCTGTGACACTAGTTATAGATTCCGATGCCTCACTTCAGGTTTACTGTATCCCTGTGACCTTCTTAGTGACGATGAAAAACAGAAATTGCATCGGAATTAAATAGAAAAGGCACAATGCCGACTTAAGTACAAGAAGAGAGATTCTTCTTACTGTCTATGATTTGAACCATTCCTGTGACGCTAGTTACAGATTCCAAAGCTTCACTTCAGGATTACTGCATCCCTTGGACCTTCTTATTGACGATGAAACACAGATATTGCATCGGAATTAAATACAAAAGGCACAATGCCGACTTAAGTACAAGAAGACTCACTCTTCTTACTGACTGTGTTTTGAACCATTCCTGTGACACTAGTTAGAGATTCCGATGCCTCACTTCAGGTTTACTGTATACCTCTACCATCTTATTGACCATGAAACACAGAAATTGCATCTGAATTAAATAGAAAATGCGCAATGAGGACTTAAGTACAAGAAGACTGACTCTTCCTACTGACTATGATTTGAACCATTCCTGTGACACTAGTTATGGACTCCGATGCTTCACTTCACGTTTACTGTATCCCTCGGACCTTCTTATTGATGATGAAACACAGAAATTGCATCGCAATTAAATTGAAATGGCACAATGCCGACTTAAGTACAAGAAGACCGACTCTTCATACTGTCTATGTTTTGAACCGATCCTGTGACACTTGTTATAGCTTCCGATGCTTCACTTCAGGTGTACTGCATCCCTTGGACCTTCTTATTGACGATGAAACACACAAATTGCATCGGAATTAAATAGTAAAGGCACAATGCCGACTTAAGTACAAGAAGAATGACTCTTCTTACTGACTATGTTTTGAACCATTCCTATGACAATAGTTATAGATTCCGATGCCTCACATCAGTTTTACTGTATCCCTTGGACCTACGTATAGACGTTGAAACACAGAAATTGTATCGGAATTAAGTACAAAAATCACAATGCCGACTTAAGTACAAGAAGACTGACTCTTCCCACTGTCTATGTTTCGAACCATTCCTGTGACAGTAGTTGTAGATTCCGATGCTTCACTTCAGGTTTACTGTATCCCTCTGACCTTCTTATTGACGATGAAACACAGAAATTGCATCGCAATTAAATGCAAAAGGCACAATGCCGACTCAAGTATAAGAAGACTGACTCTTCCTACTGTCTATGATTTGAACCGTTCCTGTGACACTAGTTATAGATTCCGATGCTTCACTTCAGGTTTACTGTATCCCTCTGACCTTCGTATTGACGATGAAACACAGAAATTGCATCGGAATTAAATAGAGAGGGCACAAAGCTGACTTAAGTACAAGAAGACTGCCTCTTCTTACTGTCCATGTTTCGAACCATTCCTGTGACACTGGTTATAGATTCCGATGCTTCACTTCAGGTTTACTGTATCTCTTGGACCTTCTTATTGACGACGAAACACAGAAATTGCCACGGAATTAAATACAAAATGCACAAATGCCGACTTAAAAACAAGAAGACAGACTCTTCTGAATGTCTATGCTTTAAACCATTCCTGTGACGCTAGTTATAGATTCTGATGCTTCACTTCAGGTTTACTGTATCCCTCTGACCTTCTTATTGATGATGAAACACAGAAATGGCATCGGAAATAAAAAGGAAAGGCACAATGCTGACTTAAGTACAAGAAGACATACTCTTCTTACTGTCTATGATTTGAACCATTCCTCTGACGCTAGTTACAGATTCAGATGCTTCACTTCAGGTTTACTGTATCCCTTGGACCTTCTTATTGACGATGAAGCACAGATATTGCATCGGAATTAAATACAAAAGGCACAATGCCGACTTAAATACAAGAATACTGACTCTTCTTTCTGACTATGTTTTTAACCATTGCTGTGACGCTAGTAAGAGATTCCGATGCTTCACTTCAGGTTTACTGTATCTCTCTGACATTCTTATTGACGATGAAACACAGAAATTGCAACGGAATTAAATACGACAGGCACACTGCCGACATAAGTACAAGAAGACTGACACTTCTTACTGTCTAAGATTTGAACCATTCCTGTGAAAATAGTTATAGATTCCGATGCTTCACTTCAGGTTTATTCTATCCCTTGGACCTTGTTATTGACGATGAAACACGGAAATTGCATCGGAATTTATTAGAAATGGCACAATGCCGACTTAAGTACAAGAAGACTGACTCTTCTTACTGTCTATGTTTTGAACCATTCCTGTGACGCTAGTTATAGATTCCGATGCCCCACTTCTAATATACTGTATCCCTCTGACCTTCTTATTGACGATGAAACACAGAAATTGTATCGGAATTGAATAGAAAAGGCAAAATGCCGACTTAAGTACAAGAAGACTGACACTTCCTACTTTCTATGTTTTGAACCATTCCTGTGACACTAGTTATAGATTCCGATTCTTCACTTCAGGTTTACTGTATCCCTCTGACCATCTTATTGACGATGAAACAGAGAAATTGCATCGGAATTAAATACAAAAGGCACAATGCCGACTCAAGTACAAGAAGATTGACTCTTCTTACTGTCTATGTTTTGAACCATTCCTGTGACACTAGTTGTAGATTCCGATGCCTCACTTCAGGTTTACTGTATCCCTGTGACTTCTTATTGACGATGAAACACAGAAATTGCATCGGAATTAAATAGAAAATGCACAATCCCGGCTTAAGTACAAGAAGACTTACTCTTAATACTCTCTACGCTTTGAACCATTCCTGTGACACTAGTTAAGATTCCGATGCTTCACTTCAGGTTTACTGTATCCCTTCGACCTTCTTATTGACCATTAAACACATAAATTGCATCGGAATTAAATACAAAATGCACAATGCCGACTCAAGTATAATAAGACTGACTCTTCCTACTGTCTATGTTTTGAACCATTCCTGTGATACTAGTTATAGATTCCGATGCTTCACTTCAGGTTTACTGTATCCCTCAGACCTTCTTATTGACGATGAAACACAGAAATTGCATCGGAATTAAATAGAAAATGCTCAATGCTCATTTAAGTACAAGAAGACTGACTCATCTTACTGTCTATGATTTGAACCATTCCTGTGACACTAGTTATAGGTTCCGATGCTTCACTTCAGGTGTACTGTATCCCTTGGACCTTCTTATTGACGATGAAAAACAGAAATTGCATCGAAATTAAATAGAAAAGGCACAATGCCGACTTAAGTACAAGAAGACCGATTCTTCTTACTTTCTATGATTTGAACCATTCCTGTGACGCTAGTTACAGATTCCGATGCTTCACTTCAGGTTTACTGTATCCCTTGGACCCTCTTATTGACGATGAAACACAGATATTGCATCGGAATTAAATACAAAAGGCACAATGCCGACTTAAGTACAAGAAGACTCACTCTTCTTACTGACTATGTTTTGAACAATTCCTGTGACACTAGTTAGAGATTCCGATGCTTCACTTCTCGTTTACTGTATCCCTCTGACCTTCTTATTGTCGATGAAACACAGTAATTGCGTCGGAAGTAAATTGAAAAGGGCACAATGCCGACATAAATATAAGAAGACTGACTCTTCTTACTGACTATGTTTTGAATCATTCCTGTGACACTAGTTATAGATTCCGATGCTTCACTTCAGGTTTACTGTGTCCCTCTGACTTTCTTATTGACGATGAAACACAGAAATTGCATCGGAATTAAATACAAAATGCACAAATGCCGTCTTAAGTACAAGAAGACTGACTCTTCTTACTGACTATGTTTTGAACCATTCCTGTGACACTAGTTATAGATTCCGAAGCTTCACTTCAGGTTTACTGTATCCCTCTGACCTTCTTATTGACGATGAATCACAGATATTGCATCGGAATTAAATACAAAAGGCACAATGCCTACTTAAGTACAAGAAGACTGCCTCTTCTTTCTGACTATGTTTTGAAACAATCCTGTGACACTAGTTATAGATTCCGAAGCTTGACTTCAGGTTTTCTGTTTCCCTCTGACCTTCTTATTGACGATGAAATACAGATATTGCATCGGAATTAAATAGAAAAGGCAGAATGCCGACTTAAGTACAAGAAGACTGACTATTCTTACTGTTTATGTTTTGAACCATTCCTGTGACGCTAGTTATAGTTTCCGATGCTTCACTTCAGGTTTACTGTATCCCTCTGACCTTCTAATTGATGATGAAACACAGAAATTGAATCGGAATTAAATAGAAAAGGCACAGTGCCGACATAAGTACAAGAAGACAGACTCTTCTTACTGTCTATGATTTGAACCATTCCTGTGACGCTAGTTACAGATTCAGATGCTTCACTTCAGGTTTACTGTATCCCTTGGACCTTCTTATTGACGATGAAGCACAGATATTGCATCGGAATTAAATACAAAATGCACAATGCCGACTTAAGTACAAGAATACTGACTCTTCTTACTGTGAAAGTTTTGAACCATTCCTGTGAACCTAGTTATAGATTCTGATGCTTCTTTTCAGGTATACTGTATCCCTTGGACCTTGTTATTGACGATGAAACACGGAAATTGCATCGGAATTAACTAGAAAAGGCACAATGCCGACTTGAGTACAAGAAGACTGACTCTTCTTACTGTTTATGTTTTGAACCATTCCTGCGACACTAGTTATAGATTCCGATGCCTCACTTCTATTTTACTGTATCCCTCTGAACTTCTTATTGACGATGAAACACAGAAATTGCATCGGAATTAAATAGAAAAGGCAAAATGCCGACATAAGTACAAGAAGACTGACTCTTCCTACTCACTATGTTTTGAACCATTCCTGTGACACTAGTTATAGATTCCGATTCTTCACTTCAGGTTTACTGTATCCCTCTGACCTTCTTATTGACGATGAAACACAGAAGTTGCATCGAAATTAAATACAAAAGGCACAATGCCGACTCAAGTACAAGAAGACTGACTCTTCTTACTCTCTACGTTTTGAACCATTCCTGTGACACTAGTTATAGATTCCGATGCCTCACTTCAGGTTTACTGTATCCCTCTGACGTCTTATTGACGATGAAACACATAAATTGCATCGGAATTAGATAGAAAAGGCACAATCCCGACTTAAGTACAAGAAGACTTACTCATAATACTCTCTATGTTTTGAATCATTCCTGTGACACTAGTTATAGATTCCGATTCTTCACTTCAGGTTTACTGTATCCCTCTGACCTTCTTATTGACGATGAAACACAGAAATTGCATCGGAATTAAATACAAAATGCACAATGCCGACTCTAGTACAAGACGACTGACTCTTCCTACTGTCTATGTTTTGAACAATTCCTGTGACACTAGTTATAGATTCCGATGCTTCACTTCAGGTTTACGTCAACCCTCTGACCTTCTTATTCACGATGAAACACAGAAATTGCATCGGAATTAAATACAAAAGGCACAATTACGGCTTAAGTACGAGAGGACTGACTCTTCTTACAGACTATGATTTGAACCATTACTGTGACACTAGTTATAGATTCCAATGCTTCACTTCAGGTTTATTGTATCCCTCTGACCTTCTTATTGCCGATTAAACACAGAAATTGCATCGGAATTCAATAAAAATTTACAATGCCGACTTGAGTACAAGAAGACTGACTCTTCCAACTGTCAATGTTTTGAACCATTCCTGTGACACTAGTTATAGATTCCGATGCTTAACTTCAGGTTTATTGTATCCCTCTGACCTTCTTATTGACGATGAAACACAGAAATTGCATCGGAATTCAATTAAAAGCCACAATGCCGACTTAAGTACAAGAAGACTGACTCTTCTTACTGACTATGTTTTGAACCATTCCTGTGACACTAGTTAAGGATTCCGATGCTTCACTTCAGGTTTACTGTATCCCTCTGACCCTCTTATTGACAATGAAACACAGAAATTGCATCGGAATTAAATAGAAAAGGCACAATGCCGACTTAAGTACAAGAAGACTGACTCTTCCTAGTCCCTATGTTTTGAACCATTCTGTGACACTAGTTATAGATTCCTATTCTTCACTTCAGGTTTACTGTACCCCTCTGACCTTCTTATTGACGACGAAAAACAGAAATTGCATCGGTATTAAATACAAAAGGCACAATGTCGACTTAAGTACAAGAAGACTGAGTCTTATTACTGTCTATGCTTTGAACCATTCCTGTGACACTAGTTATAGATTCCGATGCTTCATTTCAGGTTTACTGTATCCCTTGGACCTTCTTATTGACGATGAAACACAGAAATTGCATCGGAATTGAATACAAAATGCACAATGCCAACTTATGAACAAGAGACTGACTCATCTTACTCTCTACGTTTTGAACCATTCCTGTGACACTAGTTATAGATTCCGATGCCTCACTTCAGGTTTACTGTATCTCTCTGACGTCTTATTGACGATGAAACACAGAAATTGCATCGGAATTAAATAGAAAATGCACAATGCTGACTTAAGGACAAGAAGACTGACTCATCTTACTGTCTATGATTTGAACCAATCCTGTGACACTAGTTATAGATTTCGATGCTTCACTTCAGGTTTACTGTGTCCCTCTGACCTTCTTATTGACGACGAAACACAGAAATTGCATCGGAATTAAATACAAAAGGCACAATTCCAACTTAAGTACAAGAGGACTGACTCTTCTTACTGACTATGATTTGAACCATTCCTGTGACACTAGTTATAGATTCCAATGCTTCACTTCAGGTTTACTGTATCCCTCTGACCTTCTTATTGCCGATTAAACACAGAAATAGCATCGGAATTCAATAAAAATACACAATGCCGACTTGAGTACAAGAAGACTGACTCTTCCAACTGTCAATGTTTTGAACCATTCCTGTGACACTAGTTATAGATCCGATGATTCCCTTCAGGTTTACAGTATCCCTCTGACCTTCTTATTGACGATGAAACACAGAAATTGCATCGGAATTAAAAATAAAAGGCACAATTCTGACTTAAGTACAAGAAGACTGACTCATCTCACTGTCTATGATTTGAACCATTCCTGTGACACTAGTTATAGATTCCGATGCTTCACTTCAGGTGTACTGTATCCCTTGGACTTTCTTATTGACGATGAAACACAGAAATTGTATCGGAATTAAATACAAAAGCACAATGCCGACTTAAGTACAAGTAGACTGACTCTTCTTACTGACTATTTTTTGAACCATTCCTGTGACACTAGTTATAGATTCCGATGCTTCACTTCAGGTTTTTCGGTAACCCTCTGACCTTCTTATTGACGATGAAACACTGAAATTGCATCGGAATTCAATTAAAGGCACAATGCCGACTTAAGTACAAGAAGACTGACTCTTCTTACTGACTATGTTATGAACCATTCCTGTGACATTAGTTATAGATTCCAATGCTTCACTTCAGGTTTACTGTATCCCTTTGACCCTCTTATTGACGATGAAACACAGAAATTGCATCGGAATTAAATACAAAAGGCACAATGCCGACTTAAGTACAAGAAGACTGACTCTTCCTACTCCCTATGTTTGAAACCACTCTGTGACACTAGTTGTAGATTCCTATGCTTCACTTCAGTTTTACTGTACCCCTCTAACCTTCTTATTGACGATTAAACACAGAAATTGCATCGGAATTCAATTAAAAGGCACACTGCCGACTTAAGTACAAGAAGAATGACTCTTCTTACTGTCTATGATTTGAACCATTCCTGTGACACTTGTTATAGATTCCGATGTTTCACTTAAGGGTTTCTGTATCCCTTGGATCTTCTTATTGACGACGAAACACAGAAATTGCATCGGAATTAAATAGAAAAGACACAATGCCTACTTGAGTACAAGAAGACTGACTCCTCTTACTGTCTATGTTTTGAACCACTCCTGTGACACAAGTTATAGAGTCCGATGCTTCACTTCAGGATTCCTGTATGCCTCTGACCTTCCTATTGAAGATGAAACACAGAAATTGCATCGGAATTAAATAGAAAGGGCACAATGCCGACTTAAGTACAAGAAGACTGACACCTCTTAATGTCTATGTTTTGAACCATTCCTGTGACACTAGTTATAGATTCCGATGCTTCACTTCAGGTTTACTGTATCCCTTGCACCTTATTATTGACGATGAACCACAGAAATTACATTGGAATTAAATAGAAATGGCACAATGCCGAATTATGTACAAGAAGACTGACTCATCTTAATGTCTGTGTTTGAACTATTCCTGTGACAGTAGTTATAGATTCCGATGCTTCACTTCAGGTTTACTGTATCCCTTGGACCTTCTTATTGGCGACGAAACACAGAAATTGCATTGGAATTAAATAGAAATGGCACAATGCCGACTTAAGTTCAAGAAGACTGACTCTTCATATTGTCTATGTTTGAACCGATCCTGTGACACTAGTTATAGCTTCCGATGCTTCACTTCAGGTTTACTGTATCCCTTTGACCTTCTTATGGACGATGAAACACAGAAATTGCATCGGAATTAAATAGAAAAGGCACAATGCCGAATTATGTACAAGAAGGCTGACTCATCTTAATGTCTATGTTTGAACTAATCCTGTGACAGTAGTTATAGCTTCCGATGCTTCACTTCAGGTTTGCTGTATCCCTTGGACCTTGTTATTGACGATGAAGCACCGAAATTGCATCGGAATTAAATACGAAAGGCACAATGCCGACTTAAGTACAAGAAGACTGACTCTTCTTACTTTCTATGCTTTGAACCATTCCTGTGACACTAGTTATAGATTCCGATGCTTCACTTCAGGTGTACTGCATCCCTTGGACCTTATTATTGACGATGAAACACAGAAATTGCATCGGAATTAAATAGAAAAGGCACAATGCCGACTTAAGTACAAGAAGACTGACTCTTCTTACTTTCTATGCTTTGAACCGATCCTGCGACACTAGTTATAGATTCCGATACTTCACTTCAGGTTTACTGTATCCCTCCGACCTTCTTATTGACGATGAAACACAGAAATCGCATCGGAATTAAATACAAAAGGCACAATGCCGACTTAAGTACAAGGAGACTGACTCTTCTTACTGTCTATGATTTGAAGCATTCCTGTGACACTAATTATAGATTCCGATGCTTCACTTTAGGTGTACTGTATCCCTTGGGCTTTCTTATTGACGATGAAAGACAGAAATTGCATCGGAATTAAACACAAAAGGAACAATGACGACTTAAGTACAAGTGGACTGACTCTTCTTACTGTCTATGATTTGAAGCATTCCTGTGACACTAATTATAGATTCCGATGATTCACTTCGGGTTTACTGTATCCCTCTAATCCTCTTATAGACGATGAAACACAGATATTGCATCGGAACTAATTACAAAAGGCACGATGCTGACTTAAGTACAAGAAGACTGACTCTTCCTACTCTCTATATTTTGAACCATTCTGTGACACTACTTATAGATTCCTATGCTTCACTTCAGGTTTACTGTATCCCTCTGACCTTCGTATTGACGATGAAACACAGAAATTGCATCGGAATTAAATACTAAAGGCACAATGCTGACTTAAGTACAAGAAGACTGACACGTCCTACTGTCTTATTTTTGAACAACTCCTGTGACACTAGTTATAGATTCCGATGCTTCACCTCGGGTTTACTGTATCTCTCTGACCATCTTATCGACGATGAAACACTGAAATTGCATCTGAATTAGATATAAAAAGCACAATGCCCACTTCAGTACAAGAGGACCGACTTTTCTTGCTGTCTATGTTTGAACCATTCCTGTGACACTAGTTATAGATTCTGATGCTTCACTTCAGTTTTACTGCATCCCTTGGACCTTCTTATTGACGACGAAACACAGAAATTGCATCGGAATAAAATAGAAAAGCGCACAATGCCGACTTGAGTACAAGAAGACTGACCCTTCCTATTGTCTATGATTTGAACCATTCCTGTGACACTAGTTATAGATTCCGATGTTTCACTTCAGGTTTACTGTGTCCCTCTGACCTTCTTATTGACGGCGAAACACAGAAATTACATCGGAATTAAATACAAAAGCACAATGCCGACTTAAGTACAAGAAGACTAACTCTTCTTACTGACTATGATTTGAACCATTCCTGTGACACTAGTTATAGATTCCGATGCTTCACTTCAGGTTTACTGTATCCCTCTGACCATCTTATTGACGATGAAACACAGAAATTGCATCGGAATTAAACAGAAAAGGCACAATGCCGACTTAAGTACAAGAAGAGTGACTCTTCCTACTCTCTATATTTTGAACCATTCTGTGACACTAGTTATAGATTCCCATGCTTCACTTCAGGTTTACTGTATCCCTGTGACCTTCTTATTGACGATGAAACACAGAAATTGCATTCGAATTAAATACAAAAGGCACAATGCGACTTAAGTACAAGAAGACTGACTCTTCTTACTCTCTACGTTTTGAACCATTCCTGTGACACTAGTTATAGATTCCGATGCCTCACTTCAGGTTTACTGTATCCCTCTGACGTCTTATTGACGATGAAACACATAAATTGCATCGGAATTAAAAATAAAAGGAACAATGCTGACTTAAGTACAAGAAGACTGACTCATCTTACTGTCTATGATTTGAACCATTCCTGTGACACTAGTTATAGATTCCGATGCTTCACTTCAGGTGTACTGTATCCCTTGGACTTTCTTATTGACGATGAAACACAGAAATTGTTTCGGAATTAAATACAAAAGCACAATGCCGACTTAAGTACAAGAAGACTGACTCATCTTACTGTCTATGATTTGAACCATTCCTGTGACACTAGTTATGGATTCCGGTGCTTCACTTCAGGTGTACTGTATCCCTTGGACGTTCCTACTGACGATGAAACACAGAAATTGTTTCGGAATTAAATACAAAAGCACAATGCCGACTTAAGTACAAGAAGACTGACTCTTCCTACTCCCTATGTTTTGAACCATTCTGTGACACTAGTTATAGATTCCTATTCTTCACTTCAGGTTTACTGTACCCCTCTGACCTTCTTATTGACGACGAAAAACAGAAATTGCATCGGTATTAAATACAAAAGGCACAATGTCAACTTAAGTACAAGAGGACTGACTCATCTTACTCTCTACGTTTTGAACCATTCCTGTGACACTAGTTATAGATTCCGATGCCTCACTTCAGGTTTACTGTATCCCTCTGACGTCTTATTGACGATGAAACACAGAAATTGCATCGGAATTAAATAGAAAATGCACAATGCTGACTTAAGGACAAGAAGACTGACTCATCTTACTGTCTATGATTTGAACCATTCCTGTGACACTAGTTATAGATTTCGATGCTTCACTTCAGGTGTACTGCTTCCCTTCAACTTTCTTATTGACGATGAAACACAGAAATTGTATCGGAATTAAATCAAAAGGCACAATGCCGACTTAAGTAGAAGTAGACTAACCCTTCTTACTGTCTATGTTTTGAACGATACCTGTGACACTAGTTATAGATTATGATGCTTCACTTGAGGTTTACTGTGTCCCTCTGACCTTCTTATTGACGACGAAACACAGAAATTGCATCGGAATTAAATACAAAAGGCACAATTCCAACTTAAGTACAAGAGGACTGACTCTTCTTACTGACTATGATTTGAACCATTCCTGTGACACTAGTTATAGATTCCAATGCTTCACTTCAGGTTTACTGTATCCCTCTGACCTTCTTATTGCCGATTAAACACAGAAATAGCATCGGAATTCAATAAAAATACACAATGCCGACTTGAGTACAAGAAGACTGACTCTTCCAACTGTCAATGTTTTGAACCATTCCTGTGACACTAGTTATAGATCCGATGATTCACTTCAGGTTTACAGTATCCCTCTGACCTTCTTATTGACGATGAAACACAGAAATTGCATCGGAATTAAAAATAAAAGGAACAATTCTGACTTAAGTACAAGAAGACTGACTCATCTCACTGTCTATGATTTGAACCATTCCTGTGACACTAGTTATAGATTCCGATGCTTCACTTCAGGTGTACTGTATCCCTTGGACTTTCTTATTGACGATGATACACAGAAATTGTATCGGAATTAAATACAAAAGCACAATGCCGACTTAAGTACAAGTAGACTGACTCTTCTTTCTGACTATTTTTTGAACCATTCCTGTGACACTAGTTATAGATTCCGATGCTTCACTTCAGGTTTACGGTAACCCTCTGACCTTCTAATTGACGATGAAACACTGAAATTGCATCGGAATTCAATTAAAGGCACAATGCCGACTTAAGTACAAGAAGACTGACTCTTCTTACTGACCATGTTATGAACCATTCCTGTGACATTAGTTATAGATTCCAATGCTTCACTTCAGGTTTACTGTATCCCTTTGACCCTCTAATTGACGATGAAACACAGAAATTGCATCGCAATTAAATACAAAAGGCACAATGCCGACTTAAGTACAAGAAGACTGACTCTTCCTACTCCCTATGTTTTGAACCACTCTGTGACACTAGTTATAGATTCCTATGCTTCACTTCAGGTTTACTGTACCCCTCTAACCTTCTTATTGACGATTAAACACAGAAATTGCATCGGAATTCAATTAAAAGGCACAATGCCGACTTAAGTACAAGTAGACTGACTCTTCTTACTGTCTATGATTTGAACCATTCCTGTGACACTTGTTATAGATTCCGATGTTTCACTTAAGGGTTTCTGTATCCCTTGGATCTTCTTATTGACGACGAAACACAGAAATTGCATCGGAATTAAATAGAAAAGACACAATGCCTACTTGAGTACAAGAAGACTGACTCTTCTTACTGTCTATGTTTTGAACCACTCCTGTGACACAAGTTATAGAGTCCGATGCTCACTTCAGGATTCCTGTATGCCTCTGACCTTCCGATTGAAGATGAAACACAGAAATTGCATCGGAATGAAATAGAAAGGGCACAATGCCGACTTAAGTACAAGAAGACTGACACCTCTTAATGTCTATGTTTTGAACCATTCCTGTGACACTAGTTATAGATTCCGATGCTTCACTTCAGGTTTACTGTATCCCTTGCACATTAAAATTGACGATGAACCACAGAAATTACATTGGAATTAAATAGAAATGGCACAATGCCGAATTATGTACAAGAAGACTGACTCATCTTAATGTCTATGTTTCAACTATTCCTGTGACTGTAGTTATAGATTCCAATGCTTCACTTCAGGTTTACTGTATCCCTTGGACCTTCTTATTGGCGACGAAACACAGAAATTGCATTGGAATTAAATAGAAATGGCACAATGCCGACTTAAGTTCAAGAAGACTGACTCTTCATACTGTCTATGTTTTGAACCGATCCTGTGACACTAGTTATAGCTTCCGATGCTTCACTTCAGGTTTACTGTATCCCTTTGACCTTCTTATGGACGATGAAACACAGAAATTGCATCGGAATTAAATAGAAAAGGCACAATGCCGAATTATGTACAAGAAGGCTGACTCATCTTAATGTCTATGTTTGAACTAATCCTGTGACAGTAGTTATAGCTTCCGATGCTTCACTTCAGGTTTGCTGTATCCCTTGGACCTTGTTATTGACGATGAATCACCGAAATTGCATCGGAATTAAATACGAAAGGCACAATGCCGACTTAAGTACAAGAAGACTGACTCTTCTTACTTTCTATGCTTTGAACCATTCCTGTGACACTAGTTATAGATTCCGATGCTTCACTTCAGGTGTACTGCATCCCTTGGACCTTATTATTGACGATGAAACACAGAAATTGCATCGGAATTAAATAGAAAAGGCACAATGCCGACTTAAGTACAAGAAGACTGACTCTTCTTACTTTCTATGCTTTGAACCGATCCTGTGACACTAGTTATAGCTTCCGATACTTCACTTCAGGTTTACTGTATCCCTTCGACCGTCTTATTGACGATGAAACACAGAAATCGCATCGGAATTAAATACAAAAGGCACAATGCCGACTTAAGTACAAGGAGACTGACTCTTCTTACTGTCTATGATTTGAAGCATTCCTGTGACGCTAATTATAGATTCCGATGCTTCACTTTAGGTGTACTGTATCCCTCGGACTTTCTTATTGACGATGAAAGACAGAAATTGCATCGGAATTAAACACAAAAGGAACAATGACGACTTAAGTACAAGTAGACTGACTCTTCTTACTGTCTATGATTTGAAGCATTCCTGTGACACTAATTATAGATTCCGATTATTCACTTCGTGTTTACTGTATCCCTCTAATCCTCTTATTGACGATGAAACACAGAAATTGCATCGGAATTAATTACAAAAGGCACGATGCTGACTTAAGTACAAGAAGACTGACTCTTCCTACTCTCTATATTTTGAACCATTCTGTGACACTACTTATAGATTCCTATGCTTCACTTCAGGTTTACTGTATCCCTCTGACCTTCGTATTGACGATGAAACACAGAAATTGCATCGGAATTAAATACTAAAGGCACAATGCTGACTTAAGTACAAGAAGACTGACACGTCCTACTGTCTTATTTTTGAACAACTCCTGTGACACTAGTTATAGATTCCGATGCTTCACCTCGGGTTTACTGTATCTCTCTGACCTTCTTATCGACGATGAAACACTGAAATTGCATCTGAATTAGATACAAAAAGCACAATGCCCACTTCAGTACAAGAGGACCGACTTTTCTTGCTGTCTATGTTTGAACCATTCCTGTGACACTAGTTATAGATTCTGATGCTTCACTTCAGTTTTACTGTATCCCTTGGACCTTCTTATTGACGACGAAACACAGAAATTGCATCGGAATAAAATAGAAAAGCGCACAATGCCGACTTGAGTACAAGAAGACTGACCCTTCCTATTGTCTATGATTTGAAGCATTCCTGTGACACTAGTTATAGATTCCGATGCTTCACTTCAGGTTTACTGTGTCCCTCTGACCTTCTTATTGACGGCGAAACACAGATATTACATCGGAATTAAATACAAAAGCACAATGCCGACTTAAGTACAAGAAGACTAACTCTTCTTACTGACTATGATTTGAACCATTCCTGTGACACTAGTTATAGATTCCGATGCTTCACTTCAGGTTTACTGTATCCCTCTGACCATCTTATTGACGATGAAACACAGAAATTGCATCGGAATTAAACAGAAAAGGCACAATGCCGACTTAAGTACAAGAAGAGTGACTCTTCCTACTCTCTATATTTTGAACCATTCTGTGACCCTAGTTATAGATTCCCATGCTTCACTTCAGGTTTACTGTATCCCTGTGACCTTCTTATTGACGATGAAACACAGAAATTGCATCCGAATTAAATACAAAAGGCACAATGCGACTTAAGTACAAGAAGACTGACTCAAATTACTGTCTATGTTTTGAACCATTCCTTTGGCACTAGTTATAGATTCCGATGCTTCACTTCAGGTTTACTGTATCCCTTGGACCTTCGTATTGACGATGAAACACAGAAATTGCATCGGAATTAAATACAAAAGGCACAATGCCGACTTCAGTACAAGAAGAATGACTCCTGTTACTGACTATGTTTTGAACCATTCCCGTGACACTAGTTATAGGTTCCGATGCCTCACTTCAGGTTTACTGTATCCCTTGGACCTTCTTATTGACGATCAAACACACAAATTGCATCGGAATTAAATACAAAAGGCACAATGCCGACTTAAGGACAAGTAGTCTGACTCTTCCTACTGTCTATATTTTGAACCATTCCTGTGACACTAGTTGTGGATTCCGATGCCTCACTTCAGGTTTACTGTATCCCTCTGACTTCTTATTGACGATGAAACACTGAAATTGCATCGGAATTAAATAGAAAAGGCACAATCCCGACTTAAGTACAAGAAGACTTAATCTTAATACTCTCTACGTTTTGAACCATTCCAGTGACACTAGTTATAGATTCCGATGCTTCACTTCAGGTTTACTGTATCCCTTCGACCTACTTATTGACCATCAAACACAGAAATTGCATCGGAATTAATTACAAAGTGCACAATGCCGACTCAAGTACAAGAAGACTGACAATTCCTACTGTCTATGTTTTGAACCATTCCTGTGACACTAGTTATAGATTCCGATGCTTCACCTCAGGTGTACTGTATAACTTGGACCTTCTTATTGACGATGAAACATAGAAATTACATCGGAATTAAATACAAAGGGCACAATGCCGACTTAACTACAAGTAGACTGACTCTTCTTACTGTCTATGTTTTGAACCAATCCTGTGACACTAGTTATAGATTTCGATGCCTCACTTCAGATTTACTATATCCCTGGGACCTTCTTATTGACGATGAAAAACAGAAATTACATCGGAATTAAATAGAAAAGGCACAATGCCGACTTAAGTACAAGAAGACCGATTCTTCTTACTGTCTATGATTTGAACCATTCCTGTGACGCTTGTTACAGATTCAGATGCATAACTTCAGGTTTACTGTATCCCTTGGACCTTCTTATTGACGATGAAACACAGATATTGCACCGGAATTAAATTGAAAAGGCACAATGCCGACCTAAGTACAAGAAGACTGACTCTTCTTACTGTCTATGTTTCGAACCATTCCTGTGACACTAGTTATAGATTTCGATGCTTCACTTCAGGTTTACTGTATCTCTTGGACCTTCTTATTGACGATGAAACACAGATATTGCAACGGAATTAAATACAAAATGCACAAATGCCGACTTAAATACAAGAAGACTGCCTCTTCTTTCTGACTATGTTTTGAACCATTCCTGTGACGCTAGTTATAGATTCCGATGCTTCACTTCAGGTTTCTGTATCCCTTGGACCTTCTTACTGACAATGAAACACAGAAATGGCATCGGAATTAAATACAAAATTCACAATGCCGACTTAAGTACAAGAAGACTAACTCTTCTTACTGTCTATGATTTGAACAATTCCTGTGACACTAGTTATAGATTCCGATGCTTCACTTCAGGTTTACTGTATCCCTCTGACCTTCCTATTGGCGATGAAACACATAAATTGAACCAGAATTAAATACAAAAGGCACAATGCCGACTTAAGTACAAGAAGACTGACTCTTCTTACATTCTATGTTCTGAACAGCTCCTGTGACACTAGTTATAGATTCCGATGCTTCACTTCAGGTTTAGTGTATCCCTCTGACCTTCTTATTGACGATGAAACACAGATATTGCATCGGAATTAAATAGAAAAGGCACAATGCAGACTTAAGTACAAGAAAAATGACTCTTCCTACTGTCTATGTTTTGAACCATTCCTGTGACACTAGTTATAGATTCCCATGCTTCACTTCAGGTTTACTGTATCCCTTGGACCTCCTTATCGACGATGAAACAAAGAAATTGCATCGGAATTAAATTGAAAAGGCACAATGCCGAATTATGTACAACAAGACTGACTCATCTTAATGTCTATGTTTGAACCATTCCTGTGACACTTGTTATAGATTCCGATGCTTCAATTCAGGTTTACTGCATCCCTCTGACCTTCTTATTGACGATGAAACACAGAAATTGCATCGGAATTAAATACAAAAGGCACAATGCCGCCTCAAGTACAAGGAGACTGACTCTTCTTACTGTCTATGATTTGAAGCCCTCCTGTGACACTAGTTATAGATTCCGATGCGTCACTTTAGGTGTACTGTATGCCTTGGACTTTCTTATTGACGATGAAAGACAGAAATTGCATCGGAATTAAATACAAAAGGCATAATGCCGACTTAAGTACAAGTAGACTGACTCTTCTTACTGTCTATGTTTTGAACCATTCCTGTGACACTAGTTTTAGATTTTGATGCTGCACTACAGGTTTACTGCGTCCGTCTGACCTTCTTATTGACGGCGAAACACAGAAATTGCATCGGAATTCAATTAAAAGGCACAATGCCGACTTAAGTACAAGAAGACTGACTCTTGTTACTCACTATGATTTGAACCATTCCTGTGACACTAGTTATAGATTCCGATTCTTCACTTCAGGTTTACTGTATCCCTCTGATCCTCTTATTGACGATGAAACACAGACATTGCATCGGAATTAATTACAAAAGGCACAATGCCGACTTAAGTACAAGAGGACTGACTCTACTTACTCTCTATATTTTGACCATTCTGTGACACTAGTTATAGATTCCTATGCTTCACTTCAGGTTTACTGTATCCCTCTGACCTTCTTATTGACGATGAAACACAGAAATTGCATCGGAATTAAATACAAAAGGCACAATGCTGACTTAAGTACAAGAAGACTGACTCGTCCTACTGTCTATGTTTTGAACCATTCCTGTGACACTAGATATAGATTCTGATGCTTCACCTCGGGTATACTGTATCTCTCTGACCTTCTTATTGACGATGAAACACTGAAATTGCATCTGGATTAGATACAAAAAGCACAATGCCGACTTCAGTACAAGAGCACCGACTCTTCTTACTGTCAATGTTTTGAACAATTCCTGTGACACTAGTTATAGATTCCGATGATTCACTTCAGGTTTACTGTATCCCTGTGACCTTCTTATTGACGATGAAACTCAGAAATTGCATCGGAATTAAATAGAAATGGCACAATGCTGACTTAAGTACAAGAAGAGTGACTCATTTTACTGTCTATGATTTGAACCCTTTCTGTGACACTAGTCATAGATGCCGATGCTTCATTTCAGGTGTACTGTATCCTTTGGACTTTCTTATTGACGATGAAACACAGAAATTGCGTCGGAATTACATACAACAGGCACAATGCCGACTTAAGTACAAGAAGACTGACTCTTATTACTGTCTATACTTTGAACCATTCCTGTAACCCTAGTTATAGATTCCGATGCTTCACTATAGGTTCACTGTATCCCTCTGACTTTCATATTGACGACGAAAAACAGAAATTGCATGGGAATTAAGTAGAAGAGGCACAATGCCGACTTAAGTACAAGAAGACGGACTCTTCCTACGGTCTATGTTTTGAACCATTCCTGTGACACTAGTTATTGAATCCGATGCTTCACTTCAGGTTTACTGTATCCCTGTGACCTTCTTATTGACGATGAAACTCAGAAATTGCATCGGAATTAAATACAAAAGGCACAATGCCGACATAAATACAAGAAGACTGACTCTTCTTACTGACTATGTTTTGAACCATTCCTGTGACACTAAATATTGATTCCGAAGTTTCACTTCAGGTTAACTGTATCCCCCTGACCTTCTTATTGACGATGAATCACAGATATTGCATCGGAATTAAATACAAAAGGCACAATGCCGACTTAAGTACAAGAAGACTGCCTCTTCTTTCTGACTATGATTTGAACCATTCCTGTGACGCTAGTTATAGATTCCGATGCTTCACTTCAGGTTTACTGTATCCCTCTGACCTTCTCATTGATGATGAAACACAGAAATTGCATCGGAATTAAATAGAAAAGGCCCAATGCCGACTTAAGTACAAGAAGACAGACTCTGCTTACTGTCTATGTTTTGAACCATTCCTGTGACGCTAGTTACAGATTCAGATGCTTCACTTCAGGTTTACTGTATCCCTTGGACCTTCTTATTGACGATGAAACACAGAAATTGCATCGGAATTAAATACAAAAGGCACAATGCCGACTTCAGTACAAGAAGAATGACTCCTGTTACTGACTATGTTTTGAACCATTCCCGTGACACTAGTTATAGGTTCCGATGCCTCACTTCAGGTTTACTGTATCCCTTGGACCTTCTTATTGACGATCAAACACACAAATTGCATCGGAATTAAATACAAAAGGCACAATGCCGACTTAAGGACAAGTAGTCTGACTCTTCCTACTGTCTATATTTTGAACCATTCCTGTGACACTAGTTGTAGATTCCGATGCCTCACTTCAGGTTTACTGTATCCCTCTGACTTCTTATTGACGATGAAACACTGAAATTGCATCGGAATTAAATAGAAAAGGCACAATCCCGACTTAAGTACAAGAAGACTTAATCTTAATACTCTCTATGTTTTGAACCATTCCAGTGACACTAGTTATAGATTCCGATGCTTCACTTCAGGTTTACTGTATCCCTTCGACCTACTTACTGACCATCAAACACAGAAATTGCATCGGAATTAATTACAAAGTGCACAATGCCGACTCAAGTACAAGAAGACTGACAATTCCTACTGTCTATGTTTTGAACCATTCCTGTGACACTAGTTATAGATTCCGATGCTTCACCTCAGGTGTACTGTATAACTTGGACCTTCTTATTGACGATGAAACATAGAAATTGCATCGGAATTAAATACAAAGGGCACAATGCCGACTTAACTACAAGTAGACTGACTCTTCTTACTGTCTATGTTTTGAACCAATCCTGTGACACTAGTTATAGATTTCGATGCCTCACTTCAGATTTACTATATCCCTGGGACCTTCTTATTGACGATGAAAAACAGAAATTACATCGGAATTAAATAGAAAAGGCACAATGCCGACTTAAGTACAAGAAGACCGATTCTTCTTACTGTCTATGATTTGAACCATTCCTGTGACGCTTGTTACAGATTCAGATGCATCACTTCAGGTTTACTGTATCCCTTGGACCTTCTTATTGACGATGAAACACAGATATTGCATCGGAATTAAATTGAAAAGGCACAATGCCGACCTAAGTACAAGAAGACTGACTCTTCTTACTGTCTATGTTTCGAACCATTCCTGTGACACTAGTTACAGATTTCGATGCTTCACTTCAGGTTTACTGTATCTCTTGGACCTTCTTATTGACGATGAAACACAGATATTGCAACGGAATTAAATACAAAATGCACAAATGCCGACTTAAATACAAGAAGACTGCCTCTTCTTTCTGACTATGTTTTGAACCATTCCTGTGACGCTAGTTATAGATTCCGATGCTTCACTTCAGGTTTCTGTATCCCTTGGACCTTCTTACTGACAATGAAACACAGAAATGGCATCGGAATTAAATACAAAATTCACAATGCCGACTTAAGTACAAGAAGACTAACTCTTCTTACTGTCTATGATTTGAACAATTCCTGTGACACTAGTTATAGATTCCGATGCTTCACTTCAGGTTTACTGTATCCCTCTGACCTTCCTATTGGCGATGAAACACAGAAATTGAATCAGAATTAAATACAAAAGGCACAATGCCGACTTAAGTACAAGAAGACTGACTCTTCTTACATTCTATGTTCTGAACAGCTCCTGTGACACTAGTTATAGATTCCGATGCTTCACTTCAGGTTTAGTGTATCCCTCTGACCTTTTTATTGACGATGAAACACAGATATTGCATCGGAATTAAATAGAAAAGGCACAATGCAGACTTAAGTACAAGAAAAATGACTCTTCCTACTGTCTATGTTTTGAACCATTCCTGTGACACTAGTTATAGATTCCCATGCTTCACTTCAGGTTTACTGTATCCCTTGGACCTTCTTATCGACGATGAAACAAAGAAATTGCATCGGAATTAAATTGAAAAGGCACAATGCCGAATTATGTACAAGAAGACTGACTCATCTTAATGTCTATGTTTGAACCATTCCTGTGACACTTGTTATAGATTCCGATGCTTCAATTCAGGTTTACTGCATCCCTCTGACCTTCTTATTGACGATGAAACACAGAAATTGCATCGGAATTAAATAGAAAAGGCACAATGCCGACTTAAGTACAAGTAGACTGACTCTTCTTACTGTCTATGTTTTGAACCATTCCTGTGACACTAGTTTTAGATTTTGATGCTGCACTACAGGTTTACTGCGTCCCTCTGACCTTCTTATTGACGGCGAAACACAGAAATTGCATCGGAATTCAATTAAAAGGCACAATGCCGACTTAAGTACAAGAAGACTGACTCTTGTTACTCACTATGATTTGAACCATTCCTGTGACACTAGTTATAGATTCCGATTCTTCACTTCAGGTTTACTGTATCCCTCTGATCCTCTAATTGACGATGAAACACAGAAATTGCATCGGAATTAATTACAAAAGGCACAATGCCAACTTAAGTACAAGAGGACTGACTCTACTTACTCTCTATATTTTGACCATTCTGTGACACTAGTTATAGATTCCTATGCTTCACTTCAGGTTTACTGTATCCCTCTGACCTTCTTATTGACGATGAAACACAGAAATTGCATCGGAATTAAATACAAAAGGCACAATGCTGACTTAAGCACAAGAAGACTGACTCGTCCTACTGTCTATGTTTTGAACCATTCCTGTGACACTAGATATAGATTCCGATGCTTCACCTCGGGTATACTGTATCTCTCTGACCTTCTTATTGACGATGAAACACTGAAATTGCATCTGGATTAGATACAAAAAGCACAATGCCGACCTCAGTACAAGAGCACCGACTCTTCTTACTGTCAATGTTTTGAACAATTCCTGTGACACTAGTTATAGATTCCGATGATTCACTTCAGGTTTACTGTATCCCTGTGACCTTCTTATTGACGATGAAACTCAGAAATTGCATCGGAATTAAATAGAAATGGCACAATGCTGACTTAAGTACAAGAAGAGTGACTCATTTTACTGTCTATGATTTGAACCCTTTCTGTGACACTAGTCATAGATGCCGATGCTTCATTTCAGGTGTACTGTATCCTTTGGACTTTCTTATTGACGATGAAACACAGAAATTGCGTCGGAATTACATACAACAGGCACAATGCCGACTTAAGTACAAGAAGACTGACTCTTATTACTGTCTATACTTTGAACCATTCCTGTAACCCTAGTTATAGATTCCGATGCTCACTTCAGGTTTACTGTATCCCTCTGACCTTAATATTGACGACGAAAAACAGAAATTGCATCGGAATTAAGTAGAAGAGGCACAATGCCGACTTAAGTACACGAAGACGGACTCTTCCTACGGTCTATGTTTTGAACCATTCCTGTGACACTAGTTATTGAATCCGATGCTTCACTTCAGGTTTACTGTATCCCTGTGACCTTCTTATTGACGATGAAACTCAGAAATTGCATCGGAAATAAATACAAAAGGCACAATGCCGACATAAATACAAGAAGACTGACTCTTCTTACTGACTATGTTTTGAACCTTTCCTGTGACACTAAATATTGATTCCGAAGTTTCACTTCAGGTTAACTGTATCCCCCTGACCTTCTTATTGACGATGAATCACAGATATTGCATCGGAATTAAATACAAAAGGCACAATACCGACTTAAGTACAAGAAGACTGCCTCTTCTTTCTGACTATGATTTGAACCATTCCTGTGACGCTAGTTATAGATTCCGATGCTTCACTTCAGGTTTACTGTATCCCTCTGACCTTCTCATTGATGATGAAACACAGAAATGGCATCGGAATTAAATAGAAAAGGCCCAATGCCGACTTAAGTACAAGAAGACAGACTCTGCTTACTGTCTATGTTTTGAACCATTCCTGTGACGCTAGTTACAGATTCAGATGCTTCACTTCAGGTTTACTGTATCCCTTGGACCTTCTTATTGACGAAGAAACACAGATATTGCATCGAAATTAAATACAAAAGGCACAATGCCGACTTAAATACAATAATACTGACTCTCCTTACTGACTATGTTTTGAACCATTCCTGTGAACCTAGTTATAGATTCCGATTCTTCACTTCAGGTTTACTGTATCCCTTGGACCTTGTTATTGACGATGAAACACGGAAATTGCATCGGAATTAACTAGAAAAGCCACAATGCCACTTAAGTACAAGAAGACTGACTCTTCTTACTGTTTATGTTTTGAACCATTCCTGTGACACTAGTTATAGATTCCGATGCCTCACTTCTAAATTACTGTATCCCTCTGAACTTCTTATTGACGATGAAATACAGAAATTGCATCGAAATTAAATAGAAAAGGCAAAATGCCGACTTAAGTACAAGAAGACTTACTCTTAAAACTCTCTATGTTTTGAATCATTCCTGTGACACTTGTTATAGATTCCGATGCCTCACTTCAGGTTTACTGCATCCCTCTGACGTCTTAATGACGATGAAAAACAGAAATTGCATCGGAATTAAATAGAAAAGGCACAATCCCGACTTAAGTACAAGAAGACTTACTCTTAAAACTCTCTATGTTTTGAATCATTCCTGTGACACTTGTTATAGATTCCGATGCTTCAATTCAGGTTTACTGTATCCCTCTCACGTTCTTATTGACGATGAAACACAGAAATTGCATCGGAATTAAATAGAAAATGCACAATGCTGACATAAGAACAAGAAGACTGACTCATCTTACTGTCTATGATTTGAACCATTCCTGTGACACTAGTTATAGGTTCCGATGCTTCACTTCAGGTGTACTGCATCCCTTGGACTTTCTAATTGACGATGAAACACAGAAATTGTATCGGAATTAAATACAAAAGGCACAATGCCGACTTAAGTAGGAGTAGACTGACCCTTCTTACTGTCTATAATTTGAACGATACCTGTGACACTAGTTATAGATTTTGATGCTTCACTTCAGGTTTACTGTGTCCCTCTGACCTTCTTATTGACGACGAGACACAGAAATTGCATCGGAAATAAATACAATAGGCACAATTCCGACTTAAGTACAAGAGGACTGACTCTTCTTACTGACTATGATTTGAACCATTCCTGTGACACTAGTTATAGATTCCAATGCTTCACCTCAGGTTAACTGTATACCTCTGACCTTCTTATTGACGATTAAACACAGAAATTGCATCGGAATTCAATAAAAATACACAATGCCGGCTTGAGTACAAGAAGACTGACTCTGACAACTGTCAATGTTTTGAACCATTCCTGTGACACTAGTTATAGATTCCGATGATTCACTTCAGGTTTACTGTATCCCTCTGACCTTCTTATTCACGATGAAACACGGAAATTGCATCGGAATTAAATACAAAAGGAACAATGCCGACTTAAGTACAAGAAGACAGACTCTTCCTACTCCCTATGTTTTGAACCATTCTGTGACACTAGTTATAGATTCCTATGCTTCACTTCAGGTTTACTGTACCCCTCTGACCCTCTTATTGACGATGAAAAACAGAAATTGCATCGGAATTAAATAGAAAAGGCCCAATGCCGACTTAAGTACAAGAAGACAGACTCTGCTTACTGTCTATGTTTTGAACCATTCCTGTGACGCTAGTTACAGATTCAGATGCTTCACTTCAGGTTTACTGTATCCCTTGGACCTTCTTATTGACGAAGAAACACAGATATTGCATCGGAATTAAATACAAAAGGCACAATGCCGACTTAAATACAATAATACTGACTCTCCTTACTGACTATGTTTTGAACCATTCCTGTGAACCTAGTTATAGATTCCGATTCTTCACTTCAGGTTTACTGTATCCCTTGGACCTTGTTATTGACGATGAAACACGGAAATTGCATCGGAATTAACTAGAAAAGCCACAATGCCACTTAAGTACAAGAAGACTGACTCTTCTTACTGTTTATGTTTTGAACCATTCCTGTGACACTAGTTATAGATTCCGATGCCTCACTTCTAAATTACTGTATCCCTCTGAACTTCTTATTGACGATGAAATACAGAAATTGCATCGAAATTAAATAGAAAAGGCAAAATGCCGACTTAAGTACAAGAAGACTGACTCTTCCTACTATTTATGATTTGAACCATTCCTGTGACACTAGTTATAGATTCCGATTCTTCACTTCAGGTTTACTGTATCCCTCTGACCTTGTTATTGACGATGAAACACAGAAGTTGCATCGAAATTAAATACAAAAGGCACAATGCCGACTCAAGTACAAGAAGACTGACTGTTCTTACTCTCTACGTTTTGAACCATTCCTGTGACACTAGTTATAGATTACGATGCCTCACTTCAGGTTTACTGCATCCCTCTGACGTCTTAATGACGATGAAAAACAGAAATTGCATCGGAATTAAATAGAAAAGGCACAATCCCGACTTAAGTACAAGAAGACTTACTCTTAAAACTCTCTATGTTTTGAATCATTCCTGTGACACTTGTTATAGATTCCGATGCTTCAATTCAGGTTTACTGTATCCCTCTCACGTTCTTATTGACGATGAAACACAGAAATTGCATCGGAATTAAATAGAAAATGCACAATGCTGACATAAGAACAAGAAGACTGACTCATCTTACTGTCTATGATTTGAACCATTCCTGTGACACTAGTTATAGGTTCCGATGCTTCACTTCAGGTGTACTGCATCCCTTGGACTTTCTTATTGACGATGAAACACAGAAATTGTATCGGAATTAAATACAAAAGGCACAATGCCGACTTAAGTAGGAGTAGACTGACCCTTCTTACTGTCTATAATTTGAACGATACCTGTGACACTAGTTATAGATTTTGATGCTTCACTTCAGGTTTACTGTGTCCCTCTGACCTTCTTATTGACGACGAGACACAGAAATTGCATCGGAAATAAATACAATAGGCACAATTCCGACTTAAGTACAAGAGGACTGACTCTTCTTACTGACTATGATTTGAACCATTCCTGTGACACTAGTTATAGATTCCAATGCTTCACCTCAGGTTAACTGTATACCTCTGACCTTCTTATTGACGATTAAACACAGAAATTGCATCGGAATTCAATAAAAATACACAATGCCGGCTTGAGTACAAGAAGACTGACTCTGACAACTGTCAATGTTTTGAACCATTCCTGTGACACTAGTTATAGATTCCGATGATTCACTTCAGGTTTACTGTATCCCTCTGACCTTCTTATTCACGATGAAACACGGAAATTGCATCGGAATTAAATACAAAATTCACAATGCCGACTCTAGTACAAGAATACTGACTCTTCCTACTGTCTGTTTTGAACCATTCCTGTGCACTAGTTATAGATTCCGATGCTTCACTTCAGGTTTACTGTATCCCTCTGACCCTCTTATTGACGATGAAACACAGAAATTGCATCGGAATTAAATACAAAAGGAACAATGCCGACTTAAGTACAAGAAGACAGACTCTTCCTACTCCCTATGTTTTGAACCATTCTGTGACACTAGTTATAGATTCCAATGCTTCACTTCAGGTTTACTGTATCCTTTGCACCTTCTTATTGACGATGAATCACAGAAATTACATTTGAATAAAATGGAAAAGGCACAATGCCGAATTATGTACAAGAAGACTGACTCATCTTAATGTCTATGTTTGAACTATTCCTGTGACACTAGTTATAGATTCCGATGCTTCACTTCAGGGTTACTGTATCCCTTTGACCTTCTTATTGGCGACGAAACACAGAAATGCATCGGAATTAAATAGAAATGGCACAATGCCGACTTAAGTTCAAGAAGACTGACTCTTCATACTGTCTATGTTTTGAACAATTCCTGTGACACTAGTTATAGCTTCCGATGCTTCACTTCAGGTTTACTGTATCCCTTGGACCTTCTTATGGACGATGAAACACAGAAATTGCATCGGAATTAAATAGAAAAGGCACAATGCCGAATTATGTACAAGAAGACTGACTCATCTCAATGTCTATGTTTGAACTATTCCTGTGACAGTAGTTATAGCTTCCGATGCTTCACTTCAGGTGTACTGCATCCCTTGGACCTTCTTATTGACGATGAAACACAGAAATTGCATCGGAATTAAATAGAAAAGGCACCATGCCGACTTAAGTACAAGAAGACTGACTCCTCTTACTGACTATGTTTTGAACCATTCCAGTGACACTAGTTATAGATTCCGATGCCTCACTTCTGGTTTACGGTATCCATTGGAACTTCTTATTGACGATGAGACACAGAAATTGCATCGCAATTAAATACAAAATTCACAATGCCGACTTAAGTACAAGTAGTCTGACTCTTCCTAGTGTCTATGTTATGAACCTTTCCTGTGACACAAGTTACAGTTTCCGATACTTCACTTCAGGTTTACTGTATCCCTCTGACCTTCTTATTGACGATGAAACACAGATATTGCATCGGAATTAAATACAAAAGTCACAATGACGACTTAAGCACAAGAAGACAGACTCTTCCTACTGTCTATGTTTTGAACCATTCCTGTGACACTAGTTATAGATTCCGATGCTTCACTTCAGGTTTACTGTATCCCTTGGACCTTCTTATCGACGATGAAACACAGGAATTGCATCGGAATTAAACTGAAAAGGCACAATGCCGAATTATGTACAAGAAGACCTATTCATCTTAATGTCTATGTTTGAACTATTCCTGTGACACTAGTTATAGATTCCGATGCTTCACTTCAGGTTTGCTGTATCCCTTGGACCTTCATATCGACGATGAAACACAAAAATTGCATCGGAATTAAATAGAAAAGGCACAATGCCGGCTTAAGTACAAGAAGACTGACTCTTCATACTGGCTATACTTTGAACCGATCCTGTGACACTAGTTATAGCTTCCGATGCTTCCCTTCAGGTTTACTGTATCAGTCTGACCTTCTTATTGACGATGAAACACAGAAATCGCATCGGAATTAAATACAAAAGGCACAATGCCGACTCAAGTACAAGGCGACTGACTCTTCTTACTGTCTATGATTTGAAGCATTCCTGTGACACTAGTTATAGATTCCGATGCTTCACTTTAGGTGTACTGTATCCCTTGACTTTCTTATTGACGATGAAAGACAGAAATAGCAACTGAATTAGATACAAAAAGCACAATGCCGACTTCAGTACAAGAGGACCGACTTTTCTTACAGTCTATGTTTTGAACCATTTTTGTGACACTAGTTATAGATTCCGATACTTCACTTGAGGTTTACTGTATCCCTCTGACCCTCATATTGACGATGAAACACAGAAATTGCATCGGAATTAAATACAAAAGGCACAATGTCGACTTAAGTACAAGTAGACTGACTCTTCTTACTGTCTATGCTTTGAACCATTCCTGTGACACTAGTTATAGATTCTGATGCTTCACTTCAGGTTTACTGTGTCCCTCTGACCTTCTTATTGACGGCGAAACACAGAAATTACATCGGAATTAATTACAAAAGGCACAATGCCGACTTATGTACAAGAAGACTAACTCTTCTTACTGACTATGTTTTGAACCATTCCTGTGACACTAGTTATAGATTCCGATGCTTCACTTCAGGTTTACTGTATCCCGCTGAACATCTTATTGACGATGAAACACAGAAATTGCATCGGAATTCAATTACAAGGCACAATGCCAACTTAAGTACAAGTAGAGTGACTCTTCCCACTCTCTATATTTTGAACCATTCTGTGACACTAGTTATAGATTCCTATGCTTCACTTCAGGATTACTGTATCCCTGTGACCTTCTTAAAGACGATGAAACACAGAAATTGCATCGGAATTAAATGCAAAAGGGACAATGCCGACTTAAGTACAAGAAGACTGACTCTAATTACTGTCAATGTTTTGAACCATTCCTGTGACACTAGTTATAGATTCCGATGCTTCACTTCAGGTTTACTGTATCCCTTGGACCTTCTTATTGACGATGAAACACAGAAATTGCATCGGAATTAAATACAAAAGGCACAATGCCGACTTAACTACAAGAAGACTGACTCCTGTTACTGACTATGCTTTGAACCATTCCCGTGACACTAGTTATAGATTCCGATGCTTCACTTCAGTTTTACTGTATCCCTTGGACCTTCTTATTGACGACGAAACACAGAAATTGCATCGGAATTAAAAAGAAAAGGCACAATGCCGACTTGAGTACAAGAAGACTGACCCTTCCTATTATCTATGATTTGAACCATTCCTGTGACACTAGTTATAGATTCCGATGCTTCACCTCGGGTTTACTGTATCTCTCTGACCATCTTATTGACGATGAAACACTGAAATTGCATCTGGATTAGATACAAAAAGCACAATGCCGACTACAGTACAGGAGGACCGACTTTTCTTACTGTCTATGATTTGAACAATTCCTGTGACACTAGTTATAGATTCCGATGCTTCACTTCAGTTTTACTGTATCCCTTGGACCTTCCTATTGACGACGAAACACAAAAATTGCATCGGAATTAAATAGAAAAGGCACAATGCCGACTTGAGTACAAGAAGGCTGACCCTTCCTATTATCTATGATTTGAACCATTCCTGTGACACTAGTTATAGATTCCCATGCTTCACTTCAAGTTTACTGTATCCCACTGACATTCTTATTGACGATGAAACACAGAAATTGCATCGGAAATAAATAGAAAAGGCACAATGCCGACTTAAGTAGAAGAAGACTGACTCATCCCACTGGCTATGTTTTGAAACATTCCTGTGACACTAGTTATAGATTCCGATGCTTAACTTCAGGTTTACTGTATCCCTCTGACCCTCTTATTGACGATGAAACACAGAACTTGCATCGGAATTAAATAGAAAAGGCACAATGCTGACTTAAGTGCAAGAAGACTGACTTATCTTACAGTCTATGATTTGAATCATTCCTGTGACACTAGTTATAGAATCCGATGCTTCACTTCAGGTGTACTGTATCCCTTGGACTTTCTTATTGAAGATGAAACACAGAAATTGCGTCGGAATTAAATACAAAAGGCACAATGCCGACTTAAGTACAAGTGGACTGACTCTTCTTACTGTCTATGTTTGAACCATTCCTGTGACACTAGTTATAGATTCCGATGCTTCACTTCAGGTTTACTGTGTCCCTCTGACCTTCTTATTGACGGCGAAACACAGAAATTACATCGGAATTAAATACAAGAGGCACAATGCCGACTTAAGTACAAGAAGACTAACTCTTCTTACTGACTATGTTTTGAACCATCCTATGACACTAGTTATAGATTCCGATGCTTCACTTCAGGTTTACTGTATCCCTCTGACCATCTTATTGACGATGAAACACAGAAATTGCATCGGAATTAAATACAAAAGGCACAATGCAGACTTAAGTACAAGAAGAGTGACTCTTCCTACTCTCTATATTTTGAACCATTCTGTGACACTAGTTATAGATTCCTACGCTTCACTTCAGGATTACTGTATCCCTGTGACCTTCTTATTGACGATGAAACACAGTAATTGCATCGGAATTCAATACAAAAGGCACAATGCCGACTTAAGTACAAGAAGACTGACTCTAATTAGTGTCTATGTTTTGAACCACTCCTGTGACACTAGTTATAGATTCCGATGCTTCACTTCAGGTTTACTGTTACCCTTGGACCTTTATATTGACGATGAAAAACAGAAATTGCATCGGAATTAAATAGAAAAAGCACAATGCCGACTTAAGTACAAGAAGACCGATTCTTCTTACTGTCTATGATTTGTACCATTCCTGTGACGCTAGTTACAGATTCCGATGCTTCACTTCACGTTTACTGTATCCCTTGGACCTTCTTATTGACGATGAAACACAGATATTGCATCGGAATTAAATACAAAAGGCACAATGCCGACTTAAGTACAAGAAGACTCACTCTTCTTACTGACTATGTTTTGAACCATTCCGGTGACACTAGTTATAGATTCCGATGCTTCACTTCAGGTTTACTGAATCCCTCTGACTTTCTTATTGACGATGAAACACAGAAATTGCATCGGAATTAAATACAAAATGCACAAATGCCGACTTAAGTACAAGAAGACTGACTCTTCTTACTGACTAAGCTTTGAACCATTCCTGTGACACTAGTTATAGATTCCGAAGCTTCCCTTCAGGTTTACTGTATCCCTCTGACCTTCTTATTGACGATGAATCACAGATATTGCATCGGAATTAAATACAAATGGCACAATGCCGACTTAAGTACAAGAAGACTGCCTCTTCTTTCTGACTATGTTTTGAACCAATCCTGTGACACTAGTTATAGATTCCGAAGCTTGACTTCAGGTTTAATGTATCCCTCTGACCTTCTTATTGACGATGAAACACAGATATTGCATCGGAATTAAACAGAAAAGCCTCAATGCCGACTTAAGTACAAGGAGACTGACTCTTCTTACTGTCTATGTTTTAAACCATTCCTGTGACGCTAGTTATAGATTCCGATGCTTCACTTCAGGTTTACTGTATCCCTCTGACCTTCTTATTGATGATAAAACACAGAAATTGCATCGGAATTAAATAGAAAAGGCACAATGCCGACTTCAGTACAAGAAGACAGACACTTCTTATTGTCTATGATTTGAGCCATTCCTGTGACGCTAGTTACAGATTCAGATGCTTCACTTCAGGTTTACTGTATCCCTTGGACCTTCTTATTGACGATGAAACACAATTACTGCATCGGAATGAAATAGAAAAGGCACAATGCCGACTTAAGTACAAGAATACTGACTCTTCTTACTGACTATGTTTTGAACCATTCCTGTGACACAAGTAAAAGATTCCGATGCTTCACTTCAGGTTTATTGTATCCCTCTGACCTTCTTATTGACGATGAAACACAGAAATTGCAACGGAATT
Organism: Schistocerca piceifrons; assembly: GCF_021461385.2. Classification (NCBI taxonomy): domain Eukaryota; kingdom Metazoa; phylum Arthropoda; class Insecta; order Orthoptera; family Acrididae; genus Schistocerca; species Schistocerca piceifrons. Next base: position 103,738 of record NW_025727985.1, on the reverse strand, counting down.
AAATACGAAAGGCACACTGCCGACATAAGTACAAGAAGACTGACTCTTCTTACTGTCTAAGTTTTTAACCATTCCTGTGAACCTACTTATAGATTCCGATGCTTCCCTTCAGGTTTACTGTATCCCTTGGACATTGTTATTGACGATGAAACACGGAAATTGCATCGGAATTAACTAGAAAGTGCACAATGCCGACTTAAGTACAAGAAGACTCACTCTTCATACTGTTTATGTTTTGAACCATTCCTGTGACACTAGTTATAGATTCCGATGCCTCACTTCTATTTTACTGTATCCCTCTGAACTTCTTATTGACGATGAAACACAGAAATTACATCGGAATTAAATAGAAAAGGCAAAATGCCGACTTAAGTACAAGAAGACTGACTCTTAATACTTTTTATGTTTTGAACCATTTCTGTGACACTAGTTATAGATTCCGATTCATCACTAAAGGGTTACTGTATCCCTCTGACCTTCTTATTGACGATGAAACACAGAAGTTGCATCGAAATTGGATACAAAAGGCACAATGCCGACTCAAGTACAAGAAGGCTGACTCTTCTTACTCTCTACGTTTTGAACCATTCCTGTGACACTAGTTATAGATTCCGATGCCTCACTTCAGGTTTACTGTATCCCTTCGACCTTCTTATTGAGGATGAATCACAGAAATTGTATCGGAATTAAATACAAAAGGCACAATGCCGACTTAAGTAGAAGTAGACTGACCCTTCTTACTGTCTATGTTTTGAACGATACCTGTGACACTAGTTATAGATTTTGATCCTTCACTTCAGGTTTACTGTGTCCCTCTGACCTTCTTATTGACGACGAAACACAGAAATTGCATCGGAATTAAATACAAAAGGCACAATTCCAACTTAAGTACAAGACGACTGACTCTTCTTACTGACTATGATTTGAACCATTCCTGTGACACTAGTTATAGATTCCGACACTTCACTTCAGGTTTACTGTATCCCACTGACCTTCTTATTGACGATGAAAGACAGAAATTGCATCGGAATTAAATAGAAAAGGCACAATGCCGACTTAAGTAGAAGAAGACTGACTCTTCCTACTGGCTATGTTTTGAAACATTCCTGTGACACTAGTTATAGATTCCGATGCTTAACTTCAGGTTTACTGTATCCCTCTGACCTTCTTATTGACGATGAAACACAGAAATTGCATCGGAATTAAATAGAAAAGGCACAATGCTGGCTTAAGAGCAAGAAGACTGACTTATCTTACAGTCTATGATTTGAACCATTCCTGTGACACTAGTGATAGATTCCGATGCTTCACTTCCGGTTTACTGTATCCCTCTGACCTTCTTATTGACGATGAAACACAGAAATTGCATCGGAATTCAATGACAAGGCGCAATGCCGACTTAAGTACAAGAAGACTGACTCTTCTTGCTGACTATGTTTTGAACCATTCCTGTGACACTAGTTATAGATTCCGATGCTTCACTTCAGGTTTACTGTATCCCTCTGACCTTCTTATTGACGATGAAACACAGAAATTGCATCGGAATTAAATAAAAAAGGCACAATGCCGACTTAAGTACAAGAAGACTGACTCTAATTACTGTCTATGTTTTGAACCATTCCTGTGACACTAGTTATAGATTCCGATGCTTCACTTCAGGTTTACTGTATCCCTTGGACCTTCTTATTGACGATCAAACACACAAATTGCATCGGAATTAAATACAAAAGGCACAATGCCGACTTAAGGACAAGTAGTCTGACTCTTCCTACTGTCTATATTTTGAACCATTCCTGTGACACTAGTTATAGATTCCGACGCTTCACTTCAGGTTTACTGTATCCCTCTGACCTTCTTATTGACGATGAAACACAGAAATTGCATCGGAATTAAATACAAAAGGCACAATGCCGACTTAAGTACAAGAAGACTGACTCTTCTTACTGTCTATGTTCTGAACAGCCCCTGTTACGCTAGTTATAGATTCCTATGCTTCACTTAAGGTTTACTGTATAGCCTGGACCTTCTTATCGACGATGAAACAAAGAAATTGCATCGGAATTAAATTGAAAAGGCACAATGCCGAATTATGTACAAGAAGACTGACTCATCTTAATGTCTATGTTTGAACTATTCCTGTGACACTAGTTATAGATTCCGATGCTTCACTTCAGGTTTACTGTATCCCTCTGACCTTCTTATTGACGATGAAACACAGAAATTGCATCCGAATTAAATACAAAAGGCACAATGCCGCCTCAAGTACAAGGAGACTGACTTTTCTTACTGTCTATGATTTGAAGCCCTCCTGTGACACTAGTTGTAGATTCCGATGCTTCACTGTAGGTGTACTGTATGCCTTGGACTTTCTTATTGACGATGAAAGACAGAAATTGCATCGGAATTAAATACAAAAGGCACAATGCCGACTTAAGTACAAGTAGACTGACTCTTCTTACTGTCTATGTTTTGAACCATTCCTGTGACACTAGTTTTAGATTTCGATGCTTCACTACAGGTTTACTGTGTCCCTCTGACCTTCTTATTGACGGCGAAACACAGAAATTGCATCAGAATTTAATTAAAAGGCACAATGCCGACTTAAGTACAGGAAGACTGACTCTTCTTACTGACTATGTTTTGAACCATTCCTGTGACACTAGTTATAGATTCCGATTCTTCACTTCAGGTTTACTGTATCCCTGTGACCCTCTTATTGACGATGAAACACAGAAATTGCATCGGAATCCAATACAAAAGGCACAATGCCGACTTAAGTACAAGAAGACTGACTCTTCCTACTCTCTATATTTTGACCATTCTGTGACACTAGTTATAGATTCCTATGCTTCACTTCAGGTTTACTGTATCCCTCTGACCTTCTTATTGACGATGAAACACAGAAAATGCATCGGAATGAAATACAAAAGGCACAATGCCGACTTAAGTACAAGAAGACTGACTCTAATTACTGTCTATGTTTTGAACCATTCCTGTGACACTAGTTATAGATTCCGATGCTTCACTTCAGGTTTATTGGATCTCTTGGACCTTCTTATTGACGATCAAACACACAAATTGCATCGGAATTAAATACAAAAGGCACAATGCCGACTTAAGGACAAGTAGTCTGACTCTTCCTACTGTCTATACTTTGAACCATTCCTGTGACAGTAGTTATAGATTCCGACGCTTCACTTCAGGTTTACTGTATCCCTCTGACCTTCTTATTGACGATGAAACACAGAAATTGCATCGGAATTAAATAGAAAAGGCACAATGCTGACTTAAGTACAAGAAGAGTGACTCATTTTACTGTCTATGATTTGAACCATTTCTGTGACACTAGTTATAGATTCCGATGCTTCACTTCAGGTTTCTGTATCCCTTGGACCTTCTTACTGACAATGAAACACAGAAATGGCATCGGAATTAAATACAAATTTCACAATGCCGACTTAAGTACAAGAAGACTAACTCTTCTTACTGTCTATGATTTGAACAATTCCTGTGACACTAGTTATAGATTCCGATGCTTCACTTCAGGTTTACTGTATCCCTCTGACCTTCCTATTGGCGATGAAACACAGAAATTGAATCAGAATTAAATACAAAAGGCACAATGCCGACTTAAGTACAAGAAGACTGACTCTTCTTACATTCTATGTTCTGAACAGCTCCTGTGACACTAGTTATAGATTCCGATGCTTCACTTCAGGTTTAGTGTATCCCTCTGACCTTCTTATTGACGATGAAACACAGATATTGCATCGGAATTAAATAGAAAAGGCACAATGCAGACTTAAGTACAAGAAAAATGACTCTTCCTACTGTCTATGTTTTTAACCATTCCTGTGACACTAGTTATAGATTCCCATGCTTCACTTCAGGTTTACTGTATCCCTTGGACCTTCTTATCGACGATGAAACAAAGAAATTGCATCAGAATTAAATTGAAAAGGCACAATGCCGAATTATGTACAAGAAGACTGACACATCTTAATGTCTATGTTTGAACCATTCCTGTGACACTTGTTATAGATTCCGATGCTTCAATTCAGGTTTACTGCATACCTCTGACCTTCTTATTGACGATGAAACACAGAAATTGCATCGGAATTAAATACAAAAGGCACAATGCCGCCTCAAGTACAAGGAGACTGACTCTTCTTACTGTCTATGATTTGAAGCCCTCCTGTGACACTAGTTATAGATTCCGATGCGTCACTTTAGGTGTACTGTATGCCTTGGACTTTCTTATTGACGATGAAAGACAGAAATTGCATCGGAATTAAATACAAAAGGCATAATGCCGACTTAAGTACAAGTAGACTGACTCTTCTTACTGTCTATGTTTTGAACCATTCCTGTGACACTAGTTTTAGATTTTGATGCTGCACTACAGGTTTACTGCGTCCCTCTGACCTTCTTATTGACGGCGAAACACAGAAATTGCATCGGAATTCAATTGAAAGGCACAATGCCGACTTAAGTACAAGAAGACTGACTCTTGTTACTCACTATGATTTGAACCATTCCTGTGACACTAGTTATAGATTCCGATTCTTCACTTCAGGTTTACTGTATCCCTCTGATCCTCTTATTGACGATGAAACACAGAAATTGCATCGGAATTAATTACAAAAGGCACAATGCCGACTTAAGTACAAGAGGACTGACTCTACTTACTCTCTATATTTTGACCATTCTGTGACACTAGTTATAGATTCCTATGCTTCACTTCAGGTTTACTGTATCCCTCTGACCTTCTTATTGACGATGAAACACAGAAATTGCATCGGAATTAAATACAAAAGGCACAATGCTGACTTAAGTACAAGAAGACTGACTCGTCCTACTGTCTATGTTTTGAACCATTCCTGTGACACTAGATATAGATTCCGATGCTTCACCTCGGGTATACTGTATCTCTCTGACCTTCTTATTGACGATGAAACACTGAAATTGCATCTGGATTAGATACAAAAAGCACAATGCCGACTTCAGTACAAGAGCACCGACTCTTCTTACTGTCAATGTTTTGAACAATTCCTGTGACACTAGTCATAGATTCCGATGATTCACTTCAGGTTTACTGTATCCCTGTGACCTTCTTATTGACGATGAAACTCAGAAATTGCATCGGAATTAAATAGAAATGGCACAATGCTGACTTAAGTACAAGAAGAGTGACTCATTTTACTGTCTATGATTTGAACCCTTTCTGTGACACTAGTCATAGATGCCGATGCTTCATTTCAGGTGTACTGTATCCTTTGGACTTTCTTATTGACGATGAAACACAGAAATTGCGTCGGAATTACATACAACAGGCACAATGCCGACTTAAGTACAAGAAGACTGACTCTTATTACTGTCTATACTGTGAACCATTCCTGTAACCCTAGTTATAGATTCCGATGCTTCACTTCAGGCTTACTGTATCCCTCTGACCTTCATATTGACGACGAAAAACAGAAATTGCATCGGAATTAAGTAGAAGAGGCACAATGCCGACTTAAGTACAAGAAGACGGACTCTTCCTACGGTCTATGTTTTGAACCATTCCTGTGACACTAGTTATTGAATCCGATGCTTCACTTCAGGTTTACTGTATCCCTGTGACCTTCTTATTGACGATGAAACTCAGAAATTGCATCGGAATTAAATACAAAAGGCACAATGCCGACATAAATACAAGAAGACTGACTCCTCTTACTGACTATGATTTGAACCATTCCCGTGACACTAGTTATAGATTCCGATGCCTCGCTTCAGGTTCACTGTCTCCCTTGGACCTTCTTATTGACGATGAAACACACAAATTGCATCGGAATTAAATGCAAAAGGCACAATGCCGACTTAAGTACAAGTAGTCTGACTCTTCCTACTGTCTATGTTTTGAACTATTCCTGTGACACTAGTTATAGTCTCCGATGCTTCACTTCAGGTTTACTGTATCCCTCTGACCTTCTTATTGATGATGAAACACTGAAATTGCATCGGAATTGAATACAAAATACACAATGCCGACTCAAGTACAAGAACACTGACTCTTCCTACTGTCTATGTTTTGAACCATTCCTGTGACACTAGCTATAGATTCCGATGCCTCACTTCAGGTTTACTGTATCCCTTGGACATTCTTATTGTCGATGAAACACAGAAATTGCATCGGAATTAAATACAAAAGGCACAATGCCGACATAAGTACAAGAAGACTGACTCCTCTTACTGTCTATGATTTGAACCATTCCCGTGACACTAGTTATAGATTCCGATGCCTCACTTCAGGTTCACTGTCTCCCTTGGACCTTCTTATTGACGATGAAACACACAAATTGCATCGGAATTAAATAGAAAAGGCACAATGCTGACTTAAGTACAAGAAGACTGATTCATCTTACTGTCTATGATTTGAACCATTTCTGTAACACTAGTTATAGATTCCGATGCTTCACTTCAGGTTTACTGTATCTATCTGACCTTCTTATTGCCGATGAAACACAGAAATTGCATCGGAATTAAATACAAAAGGCACAATGCCGACTTAAGTACAAGAAGACTGACTCTTCCTACTCTCTATGCTTTGAACCATTCCTGTGACACTGGTTATAGATTCCGATGCTTCACTTCAGGTTTACTGTATCCCTTTGACCTTCTAATTGACGATGAAACACAGAAATTGCATAGGAATTAAATACAAAAGGCACAATGCCGACTTAAGTACAAGAAGACTGACTCTTATTACTGTCTATGCTTTGAACCATTCCTGTGACCCTAGTTATAGATTCCGATGCTTCACTTCAGGTTTACTGTATCCCTCTGACCTTCTTATTGACGACGAAACACAGAAATTGCATCGGAATTAAGTAGAAGAGGCACAATGCCGACTTAAGTACAGGAAGACTGACTCTTCCTACGGTCTATGATATGAACCATTCCTGTGACACTAGTTATAGATTCCGATGCTTCACCTCAGGTTTACTGTATCTCTCTTACCTTCTTATTGACGATGAAACACAGAAATTGCATCTGAATTAGATACAAAAAGCACAATGCCGACATCAGTACAAGAGGACCGACTCTTCTTACTGTCTATGTTTTGAACCATTCCTGTGACACTAGTTATAGATTCCGATGCTTCACTTCAGGTTTACTGTATCCCTTGGACCTTCTTATTGACTACGAAACACAGAAATTGCATCGGAATTAAATACAAAGGGCACTATGCCGACTTATGTACAAAAGACTGACTCACCTCACTGTCTACGTTTTGAACCATTCCTGTGACACTAGTTATAGAGTCCGATTCTTCACTTCAGGTTTACTGTATCCCTTGACCTTCTTATTGACGACGAAACACAGAAATTGCATCGGAATTAAATACAATAGGCACAATGCCGACTTATGTACAAGAAGACTGACTCTTCCTACTATCTATGCTATGAACCATTCCTGTGACACTAGTTGTAGATTCCGATGCTTCACTTCACGTTTACTGTATCCCTCTGACCATCCTATTGACGATGAAACACCGAAATGGCATCGGAATTAAATAGTAAAGGCACAATGCCGACTTAAGTACAAAAGACTGACTCTTGATACTGTCTATGTTTTGAACCATTCTTGTGACTCTAGTTATAGATTCCGATGCTTCACTTCAGGTTTACTGTATCCCTCAGCCCTTCTTATTGACGATGAAACACAGAAATTGCATCGAAATTAGGTAGAAAAGGCACAATGCTGACGTAAGTACAAGAAGACTGACTCATCTTACAGTCTATGATTTGAACCATTCCTGTGACACTAGCTATAGATTCTGATGCTTTACTTCAGGTTTACGGTATCCCTCTGACCTTCTTATTGACGATGAAACAAAGAAATTGCATCGGAATTCAATTAAAAGGCACAATGCCGACTTAAGTACAAGAAGACTGACTCTTCTTACTGACTATGTTTTCAACCATTCCTGTGACACTAGTTATAGATTCAGATGCTTCACTTCAGGTTTACTGTATCCCTCTGACCCTCTTATTGACGATGAAACACAGAAATTGCATCGGACTTAAATACAAAAGGCACAATGCCGATTTAAGTACAAGAAGACTGACTCTTATTACTGCCTATGTTTTGAACCATTCTGTGACACTAGTTATTGATTACTTTGCTTCACTTCCGGTTTATTGTATCCCTCTGACCTTCTTATTGATGATGAAACAAGGAAATTGCATCGGAATTAAATACAAAGGGCACTAAGCCGACTTATGTACAAAAGACTGACTCACCTTACTGTCTACGTTTTGAACCATTCCTGTGACACTAGTTATAGTGTCCGATGTTTCACTTCAGGTTTACTGTATCCCTTGACCTTCTTATTGACGACGAAACACAGAAAGTGCATCGGAATTAAATACAATAGGCACAATGCCGACTTAAGTACAAGAAGACTGACTCTTCCTACTATCTATGTTATGAACCATTCCTGTGACACTAGTTGTAGATTCCGATGCTTCACTTCAGGTTTACTGTATCCCTCTGACCATCCTATTGACGATGAAACACCGAAATGGCATCGGAATTAAATAGAAAAGGCACAATGCCGACTTAAGTACAAAAGACTGACTCTTGATACTGTCTATGTTTTGAACCATTCTTGTGACTCTAGTTATAGATTCCGATGCTTCACTTCAGGTTTACTGTATCCCTCAGACCTTCTTATTGACGATGAAACACAGAAATTGCATCGGAATTAAATACAAAAGGCACAATGCCGACTCAAGTACAAGAAGACTGCCTCTTCCTACTGTCTGTGTTTTGAACCATTCCTGTGACAAGAGTTATAGATTCCGATGCTTAACTTCAAGTTTACTGTATCCCTCCGACCTTCATATTCACGATGAAACACAGAAATTGCATCGAAATTAAATAGAAAAGGCAAAATGCTGACTTAAGTACAAGAAGACTGACTCATCTAACTGTCTATGATTTGAACAATTCCTGTGATACTAGTTATAGATTCCGATGATTCACTTCAGGTTTACGGTATCCCTCTGACCTTCTTATTGACGATGGAACAAAGAAATTGCATCGGAATTCAATTAAAAGGCACAATGCCGACTTAAGTACAAGAAGACTGACTCTTCAGACTGACTATGTTTTCAACCATTCCTGTGACTCTAGTTATAGATTCCGATGCTTCACTTCAGGTTTACTGTATCCCTCTGACCCTCTTATTGACGATGAAACACAGAAAATGCATCGGAATTAAATACAAAAGGCACAATGCTGACATAAGTAAAAGAAGACTGACTCTTCCTACTCTCTATGTTTCGAACCATTCTGTGACACTAGTTATAGATCACTACGCTTCACTTCAGGTTTACTGTATCCCTCTGACCTTCTTATTGATGATGAAACAAGGAAATTGCATCGGAAATAAATACAAAGGGCACTATGCCGACCTAAGTACAAGAAGACTGACTCTTATTAGTGTCTATGTTTTGAACCATTCCTGTGACACTAGTTATACATTCCGATGCCTCACTTCAGGCTGACTGTATCCCTTGGACCTTCTTATTGACGATGAAACAAGGAAATTGCAACGGAATTAAATACAAAAGGCACAATGCCGACTTATGTACAAAAGACTGACTCACCTTACTGTCTATGTTTTGAACCATTCATGTGACACTAGTTATAGAGTCCGATGTTTCACTTCAGGTTTACTGTATCCCTTGACCTTCTTATTGACGACGAAACACAGAAATTGCATCGGAATTAAATACAAAAGGCACAATGCCGACTTAAGTACAAGAAGACTGGCTCTTCCTACTGTCTACGATTTGAACCATTCCTGTGACACTAGCTATAGATTCTGATGCTTCACTTCAGGTTTACGGTATCCCTCTGACCTTCTTATTGACGATGGAACAAAGAAATTGCATCGGAATTCAATTAAAAGGCACAATGCCGACTTAAGTACAAGAAGACTGACTCTTCAGACTGACTATGTTTTCAACCATTCCTGTGACTCTAGTTATAGATTCCGATGCTTCACTTCAGGTTTACTGTATCCCTCTGACCCTCTTATTGACGATGAAACACAGAAAATGCATCGGAATTAAATACAAAAGGCACAATGCTGACATAAGTAAAAGAAGACTGACTCTTCCTACTCTCTATGTTTCGAACCATTCTGTGACACTAGTTATAGATCACTACGCTTCACTTCAGGTTTACTGTATCCCTCTGACCTTCTTATTGATGATGAAACAAGGAAATTGCATCGGAAATAAATACAAAGGGCACTATGCCGACCTAAGTACAAGAAGACTGACTCTTATTAGTGTCTATGTTTTGAACCATTCCTGTGACACTAGTTATACATTCCGATGCCTCACTTCAGGCTGACTGTATCCCTTGGACCTTCTTATTGACGATGAAACAAGGAAATTGCAACGGAATTAAATACAAAAGGCACAATGCCGACTTATGTACAAAAGACTGACTCACCTTACTGTCTATGTTTTGAACCATTCATGTGACACTAGTTATAGAGTCCGATGTTTCACTTCAGGTTTACTGTATCCCTTGACCTTCTTATTGACGACGAAACACAGAAATTGCATCGGAATTAAATACAAAAGGCACAATGCCGACTTAAGTACAAGAAGACTGGCTCTTCCTACTGTCTACGATTTGAACCATTCCTGTGACACTAGCTATAGATTCTGATGCTTCACTTCAGGTTTACGGTATCCCTCTGACCTTCTTATTGACGATGAAACAAGGAAATTGCATCGGAATTCAATTAAAAGGCACAATGCCGACTTAAGTACAAGAAGACTGACTCTTCGTACTGACTATGTTTTCAACCATTCCTGTGACACTAGTTATAGATTTTGATGCTTCACATCAGGTTTACTGTATCCCTCTGACCCTCTTATTGACGATGAAACACAGAAATTGCATCGGAATTAAATACGAAAGGCACAATGCCGACTTAAGTACAAGAAGACTGACTCTTCCTACTCTCTATGTTTTGAACCATTCTGTGACACTAGTTATAGATTACTATGCTTCACTTCAGGTTTACTGTATCCCTCTGACCTTCTTATTGATGATGAAACAAGGAAACTGCATCGGAATTAAATACAAAGGGCACTATGCCGACTTAAGTACAAGAAGACTGACTCTTCCTACTATCTATGTTATGAACCATTCCTGTGACACTAGTTATAGATTCCAATGCTTCACTTCAGGTTTACTCTATCCCTCTGACCATCCTATTGACGATGAAACACCGAAATGGCATCGGAATTAAATAGAAAAAGCACAATGCCGACTTAGGTACAAAAGACTGGCTCTTCCTACTGTCTATGTTTTGAACCATTCCTGTGACACTAGTTATAGACTCCGATGCTTCACTTCAGGTTTACTGTATCCCTCTGACCTTCTTATTGACGATGAAACACAGAAATTGATTCGGAATTAAATACAAAAGGCACAATGCCGATTCAAGTACAAGAAGACTGGCTCTTCCTACTGTCTATGTTTTGAACCATTCCTGTGACACTAGTTATAGATTCCGATGCTTAACTTCAGGTTTACTGTATCCCTCTGACCTTCATATTCACGATGAAACACAGAAATTGCATCGAAATTAAATAGAAAAGGCACAATGCTGACTTAAGTACAAGAAGTCTGACTCATCTTACTGTCTATGATTTGAACCATTCCTGTGACACTAGTTATAGATTCCGATGCTTCACTTCAGGTTTACGGTAACCCTCTGACCTTCTTATTGACGATGAAACAAAGAAATTGCATCGGAATTCAATTAAAAGGCACAATGCTGACTTAAGTACAAGAAGACTGATTCTTCTGACTGACTATGTTTTCAACCATTCCTGTGACTCTAGTTATAGATTCCGATGCTTCACTTCAGGTTTACTGTATCCCTCTGACCCTCTTACTGATGATGAAACACAGAAATTGCATCGGAATTAAATACAAAAGGCACGATGCCGACTTAAGTACAAGAAGACTGACTCTTCCTACTCTCTATGTTTTGAACCATTCTGTGACACTAGTTATAGATTACTAAGCTTCACTTCAGGTTTACTGTATCCCTCTGACCTTCTTATTGATGATGAAACACAGAAATTGCATCGGAATTAAATAGAAAAGGCACAATGCCGACTTAAGTACAAGAAGATTGACTCTTACTATTGTCTATGTTTTGAACCATTGCTGTGACACTACTTATACATTCCGATGCTTCACTTCAGGTTTACTGTATCCCTTGGACCTTCTAATCGACGATGAAACACACAAATTGCATCGGAATTAAATACAAAAGGCACAATGCCGACATACGTACAAAAGACAGACTCATCTTACTGTCTATGTCTTGAACCATTCCTGTGACACTAGTTATAGAGTCCGATGTTTCACTTCTGGTTTACTGTACCCCTTGACCTTCTTATTGACGACGAAACACAGAAATTGCATCGGAATTAAATACAAAAGGCACAATGCCGACATAAGTACAAGAAGACTGACTCTTCCTACTATCTATGTTTTGAACCATTCCTGTGTCAATAGTTATAGATTCCGATACTTCACTTCAGGATTACTGTATCCCTTGGACCTTCTTATTGACGACGAAACACTGAAATTGCATCGGAATAAAATAGAAAAGGCACAATGCTGACTTAAGTACAAGAATACTGACCCATCCTACTGTCTATGCTTTGAACCATTCCTGTGACACTAGTTATAGATTCCGATGCTTCACTTCAGGTTTACTATATCCCTCTGACCTTCTTATTGACGATGATACACAGAAATTTCATCGGAATTAAATGCAAAAGGCACAATGCCGAATTAAGTACAAGACGACTGATTCTTCTTACTGTATATGTTTTTAACCATTCCTGTGACACTAGTTATAGATTCCGATGCTTCACTTCAGGTTTACTGTATCCCTTGGACCTTCTAATTGACGATGAAACACAGAAATGGCATCGGAATTAAATACAAAAGGCACAATGCCGACTTAAGTACTAGAAGACTAACTCTTCTTACTGTCTATGTTATGAACAATTCCTGTGACACTAGTTATAGATTCCGATGCTTCACCTCAGGTTTACTGTATCTCTCTGACCTTCGTATTGACGATGAAACACAGAAATTGCATCTGAATTAGATACAAAAAGCACAATGCCGACTTCAGTACAAGAGGACCGACTCTTCTTACTGTCTATGTTTTGAACCATTCTTGTGACACTAGTTATAGATTCCGATGTTTCACTTCAGGTTTACTGTATCCCTCTGACCTTCTTATTGACGATGAAACACAGAAATTGATTCGGAATTAAATACAAAAGGCACAATGCCGATTCAAGTACAAGAAGACTGGCTCTTCCTACTGTCTATGTTTTGAACCATTCCTGTGACACTAGTTATAGATTCCGATGCTTAACTTCAAGTTTACTGTATCCCTCTGACCTTCATATTCACGATGAAACACAGAAATTGCATCGAAATTAAATAGAAAAGGCACAATGCTGACTTAAGTACAAGAAGTCTGACTCATCTTACTGTCTATGATTTGAACCATTCCTGTGACACTAGTTATAGATTCCGATGCTTCACTTCAGGTTTACGGTAACCCTCTGACCTTCTTATTGACGATGAAACAAAGAAATTGCATCGGAATTCAATTAAAAGGCACAATGCTGACTTAAGTACAAGAAGACTGACTCTTCTGACTGACTATGTTTTCAACCATTCCTGTGACTCTAGTTATAGATTCCGATGCTTCACTTCAGGTTTACTGTATCCCTCTGACCCTCTTACTGATGATGAAACACAGAAATTGCATCGGAATTGAATACAAAAGGCACAATGCCGACTTAAGTACAAGAAGACTGACTCTTCCTACTCTCTATGTTTTGAACCATTCTGTGACACTAGTTATAGATTACTAAGCTTCACTTCAGGTTTACTGTATCCCTCTGACCTTCTTATTGATGATGAAACACAGAAATTGCATCGGAATTAAATAGAAAAGGCAGAATGCCGACTTAAGTACAAGAAGATTGACTCTTACTACTGTCTATGTTTTGAACCATTGCTGTGACACTACTTATACATTCCGATGCTTCACTTCAGGTTTACTGTATCCCTTGGACCTTCTAATCGACGATGAAACACACAAATTGCATCGGAATTAAATACAAAAGGCACAATGCCGACATACGTACAAAAGACAGACTCATCTTACTGTCTATGTTTTGAACCATTCCTGTGACACTAGTTATAGAGTCCGATGTTTCACTTCTGGTTTACTGTACCCCTTGACCTTCTTATTGACGACGAAACACAGAAATTGCATCGGAATTAAATACAAAAGGCACAATGCCGACATAAGTACAAGAAGACTGACTCTTCCTACTATCTATGTTTTGAACCATTCCTGTGTCAATAGTTATAGATTCCGATACTTCACTTCAGGTTTACTGTATCCCTTGGACCTTTTTATTGACGACGAAACACAGAAATTGCATCGGAATAAAATAGAAAAGGCACAATGCTGACTTAAGTACAAGAATACTGACCCATCCTACTGTCTATGGTTTGAACCATTCCTGTGACACTAGTTATAGATTCCGATGCTTCACTTCAGGTTTACTATATCCCTCTGACCTTCTTATTGACGATGATACACAGAAATTGCATCGGAATTAAATGCAAAAGGCACAATGCCGACTTAAGTACAAGACGACTGATTCTTCTTACTGTATATGTTTTTAACCATTCCTGTGACACTAGTTATAGATTCCGATGCTTCACTTCAGGTTTACTGTATCCCTTGGACCTTCTAATTGACGATGAAACACAGAAATGGCATCGGAATTAAATACAAAAGGCACAATGCCGACTTAAGTACTAGAAGACTAACTCTTCTTACTGTCTATGTTTTGAACAATTCCTGTGACACTAGTTATAGATTCCGATGCTTCACCTCAGGTTTACTGTATCTCTCTGACCTTCGTAGTGACGATGAAACACAGAAATTGCATCTGAATTAGATACAAAAAGCACAATGCCGACTTCAGTACAAGAGGACCGACTCTTCTTACTGTCTATGTTTTGAACCATTCTTGTGACACTAGTTATAGATTCCGATGTTTCACTTCAGGTTTACTGTATCCCTTGGACCTTCTTATTGACTACGAAACACAGAAATTGCATCGGAAGTAAATAGAAAAGGCACAATGCCGACTTGAGTAAAAATGATTGACCCTTCCTATTGTCTATGGTTTGAACCATTCCTGTGACACAAGTTATAGACTCCGATGCTTCACTTCAGGTTTACTGTATCCCTCTGACCTTCTTATTGACGACGAAACACAGAAATTGCTTCGGAATAAAATAGAAAAGGCACAATGCTGACTTAAGTACAAGAATACTGACCCATCCTACTGTCTATGCTTTGAACCATTCCTGTGACACTAGTTATAGATTCCGATGCTTCACTTGAGGTTTACTATATCCCTCTGACCTTCTTATTGACGATGATACACAGAAATTGCATCGGAATTAAATGCAAAAGGCACAATGCCGACTTAAGTACAAGACGACTGATTCTTCTTACTGTATATGTTTTCAACCATTCCTGTGACACTAGTTATAGCTTCCGATGCTTCACTTCAGGTTTACTGTATCCCTCTGACCTTCTAATTGACGATGAAACACAGAAATGGCATCGGAATTAAATACAAAAGGCACAATGCCGACTTAAGTACTAGAAGACTAACTCTTCTTACTGTCTATGTTTTGAACAATTCCTGTGACACTAGTTATAGATTCCGATGCTTCACTTCAGGTTTACGGTATCAATCTGACCTTATTGACGATGAAACAAAGAAATTGCATCGGAATTCAATTAAAAGGCACAATGCCGACTTAAGTACAAGAAGACCGTCTCTTCTTACTGACTATGTTTTCAACCATTCCTGTGACACTACTTATAGATTCCGATGCTTCACTTCAGGTTTACTGTATCCCTCTGACCCAATAATTAACGATGAAACACAGATATTGCATCGGAATTAAATACAAAAGGCACAATGCCGACTTAAGTATAAGAAGACTGACTCTTCCTACTATCTATGTTATGAACCATTCTGTGACACTAGTTATAGATTACTACGCTTCACTTCAGGTTTACTGTATCCCTTGGACCTTCTTATTGACGATGAAACACAGAAATTGCATCGGAATTACATACAAAAGGCACAATGCCGACTTATGCACAAAAGACTGACTCATCTTACTGTCTACGTTTTGAACCATTCCCGTGACATTAGTTATGGAGTCCTATGTTTCACATCAGGTTTACTGTATCCCTTGGACCTTCTTATTGACGACGAAACACAGAAATTGCTTCGGAATAAAATAGAAAAGGCACAATGCTGACTTAAGTACAAGAATACTGACCCATCCTACTGTCTATGCTTTGAACCATTCCTGTGACACTAGTTATAGATTACGATGCTTCACTTGAGGTTTACTATATCCCTCTGAACTTCTTATTGACGATGATACACAGAAATTGCATCGGAATTAAATGCAAAAGGCACAATGCCGACTTAAGTACAAGACGACTGATTCTTCTTACTGTATATGTTTTCAACCATTCCTGTGACACTAGTTATAGCTTCCGATGCTTCACTTCAGGTTTACTGTATCCCTTGGACCTTCTAATTGACGATGAAACACAGAAATGGCATCGGAATTAAATACAAAAGGCACAATGCCGACTTAAGTACTAGAAGACTAACTCTTCTTACTGTCTATGTTTTGAACAATTCCTGTGACACTAGTTATAGATTCCGATGCTTCACCTCAGGTTTACTGTATCTCTCTGACCTTCGTATTGACGATGAAACACAGAAATTGCATCTGAATTAGATACAAAAAGCACAATGCCGACTTCAGTACAAGAGGACCGACTCTTCTTACTGTCTATGTTTTGAGCCATTCTTGTGACACTAGTTATGGATTCCGATGCTTCACTTCAGGTTTACTGTATCCCTTGGACCTTCTTATTGACTACGAAACACAGAAATTGCATCGGAAGTAAATAGAAAAGGCACAATGGCGACTTGAGTAAAAATGATTGACCCTTCCTATGGTCTATGGTTTGAACCATTCCTGTGACACTAGTTGTAGACTCCGATGCTTCACTTCAGGTTTACTGTATCCCTCTGACCTTCGTATTAACGATGAAACACAGAAATTGCATCGGAATTAAATAGAAAAGGCACAATGCCGACTTAAGTACAAGAAGACAGACTCTTCCTACTGTCTATGTTTTGAACCATTCTTGTGACACTAGTTATAGACTCCGATGCTTCACTTCAGGTTTACTGTATCCCTCTGTCCTTCTTATTGACGATGAAACACAGAAATTGCATCGGAATTAAATACAAAAGGCACAATGCCGACTCAAGTACAAGAAGACTGACTCTTCCTACTGTCTATGTTTTGAACCATTCCTGTGACACTAGTTTTAGATTCCGATGCATAACTTCAGGTTTACTGTATCCCTCTGACCTTCTTATTGGCGATGAAACACAGAAATTGCATCGAAATTAAATAGAAAAGGCACAATGCTGACTGAAGTACAAGAAGATTGACTCATCTTACTGTCGATGATTTGAACCATTCCTGTGACACTAGTTATAGATTCCGATGCTTCACTTCAGGTTTACAGTATCCCTCTGACCTTCTTATTGACGATGAAACAAAGAAATTGCATCGGAATTCAATTAAAAGGCACAATGCCGACTTAAGTACAAGAAGACCGACTCTTCTTACTGACAATGTTTTCAAACCATTCCTGTGACACTACTTATAGATTCCGATGCTTCACTTCAGGTTTACTGTATCCCTCTGACCCAATAATTGACGATGAAACACAGATATTGCATCGGAATTAAATACAAAAGGCACAATGCCGACTTAAGTATAAGAAGACTGACTCTTCCTACTATCTATGTTTTGAACCATTCTGTGACACTAGTTATAGATTACTGTGCTTCACTTCAGGTTTACTGTATCCCTTGGACCTTCTTATTGACGATGAAACACAGAAATTGCATCGGAATTACATACAAAAGGCACAATGCCGACTTATGCGCAAAAGACTGACTCATCTTACTGTCTACGTTTTGAACCATTCCCGTGACATTAGTTATGGAGTCCTATGTTTCACTTCAGGTTACTGTATCCCTTGACCTTCTTATTGACGACGAAACACAGAAATTGCATCGGAATTAAATACAAAAGGCACAATGCCGACTTAAGTACAAGAAGACTGACTCTTCCTACTATCTATGTTTTGAACCATTCCTGTGACACTAGTTATAGATTCCGATGCTTCACTTCAGGTTTACTGTATCCCTCTGACCTTCTTATTGACGATGAAACACCGAAATGGCATCGGAATGAAATAGAAAAGGCACAATGCCGACATAAGTACAAGAAGACTGACTCTTCTTACTGTCTATGTTTTGAACCATTCCTGTGACACTAGTTATAGATTCCGATGCTTGACTTCAGTTTTACTGTACCCCTCTGACCTTCCTATTGAAGATGAAACACAGACATGGCATCGGAATTAAATAGAAAAGGCACAATGCCGACTTAAGTACAAGAAGACTTACTCTTCTTACTGTCTGTGTTTTGAACCATTCCTGTGACACTAGTTATAGATTCCGATGCTTCACCTCAGGTTTACTGTATCCCTCTGACCTTCTTATTGACGATGAAACACAGAAATTGCATCTGAATTAGATACAAAAAGCACAATGCCGACTTCAGTAAAAGAGGACCGACTCTTCTTACTGTCTATGTTTTGAACCATTCATGTGATACTAGTTATAGATTCCGATGCTTCACTTCAGGTTTACTGTATCACTTGGACCTTCATATTGACTACGATACACAGTAACTGCATCGGAATTGAATAGAAAAAGCACAATGCCGACTTGAGTAAAAGAAGATTGACCCTTCCTATTGTCTATGTTTTAACCATTCCTGTGACACTAGTTATAGATTCCGATGCTTCACGTCTGGTTTACTGTATCCCTCTGACCTTCGTATTGACGATGAAACACAGAAATTGCATCGGAATTAAATACAAAAGGCACAATGCCGACTCAAGTACAAGAAGACTGACTCTTCCTACTGTCTATGTTTTGAACCAATCCTGTGACACTGGTTATAGATTCCGCTGCTTCTCTTCTGGTTTACTGTATCCCTCTGACCTTCTTATTGACGATGAAACACAGAAATTGCATAGAAATTAAATTCAAAAGGCACAAGGCCGACTTAAGTACAAGAAGGCTGACTCTTATTACTGTCTATGGTGTGAACCATTCCTGTGACCCTAGCTATAGATTCCGATGCTTTCCTGTATCCCTCTGACCTTCTTATTGACGACGAAACACAGAAATTGCATCGGAATTAAGTAGAGAGGCACATTGCCGACATAAGTACAGGAAGACTGACTCTTATTACTGTCTATGTTTTGAACCATTCCTGTGACACTAGTTATAGATTCCGATGTTTGACTTCAGGCTTACTGTACCCCTCTGACCTTCCTATTGAAGATGAAACACAGAAATTGCATCGGAATTAATTAGAAAAGGCACAATGCCGACTTAAGTACAAGTAGTCTGACTCTTCCTACTGTCTATGTTTTGAACCATTCTTGCGAAACTAGTTATAGATTCCGATGCTTCACTTCAGGTTTACTGTATCACTTGGACCTTCTTATTGACGATGAAACACAGAAATTGCATCGAAGTTACATAGAAAAGGCACAATACTGACTTAAGTACAAGAGGATTGACTCATCTTTCTGTCTATGATTTGAACTATTCCTGTGACACTAGTTATAGATTCCGATGCTTCACTTCAGGTTTACGGTATCCCTCTGACCTTCTTATTAACGATTAAACACAGAAATTGCATCTGAATTAGATTCAAAAAGCACAATGCTGACTTCAGTACAACAGGACCGACTCTTCTTACTGTCTATGTTTTGAACTATTCCTGTGACACTAGTTAAAGATTCCGATGCTTCACTTTGGTGTACTGTATCCCTTTGACCTTCTTATTGACTACGAAACACAGAAATTGCATTGGAATTAAATAGAAAAGGCACAATGCCGACTTAAGTACAAGAAGAGTACTCTTCCTACTCTCTATATTTTGAACCTTTCTGTGACACTAGATTCCGATGCTTCACTTCAGGTGTACTGCATCCCTCTGACCTTCTTATTGACGACGAAACACAGAAATTGCATCGGAATTAAGTAGAGAGGCACATTGCCGACATAAGTACAAGAAGAGTGACTCTTCTTACTGTCTATGTTTTCAACCATTTCCTGTGACACTAGTTATAGATTGCGATGTTTGACTTCAGGTTTTCTGTATACCTCTGACCTTCCTATTGAAGATGAAACACAGAAATTGCATCGGAATTAATTAGAAAAGGCACAATGCCGACTTAAGTACAAGTAGTCTGACTCTTCCTACTGTCTATGTTTTGAACCATTCTTGTGACACTAGTTATAGATTCCGATGCTTCACTTCAGGTTTACTGTATCCCTCTGAACCTTCTTAATGACGATGAAACACAGAAATTAACTCGGAATTAAATACAAAAGGCACAATGGCGACTTAAGTACAAGAAGACTGACTCATCTTACTGTCTATGTTTTGAACTGATCCTGTGACACTAGTTATAGCTTCTGATGCTTCACTTCAGGTTTCCTGTATCCCCTTGGACCTTTTTATTGACGATGAAAACACCGAAATTGCATCGGAATTAAATACGAAAGGCACAATGCCGACTTAAGTACAAGAAGACTGACTCTTCTTACTGTCTAAGTTTAAAACCATTTCTGTGACACTAGTTATAGATTCCCATTCTTCACTTCAGGTTCACTGTATTCATCTGACCTTCTTATTGACTATGAAACACAGATATTGCATCGGAATTAATTACAAAAGTCACAATGCCGACTTAAGTACAAGAAGACTGACTCTTCCTACTGTCTATGTTTAGAACCATTCCTGTGACACTAGTTAAGGATTCCGATGCTTCACTTCAGGTTTACTGTATACCTCTGACCTTCTTATTGTCGATGAAACACAGAAATTGCATCGGAATTAAATGCAAAAGGCACAATGCCGACTCAAGTACAAGAAGACTGACTCTTCCTACTGCCTATGATTTGAACCATTCCTGTGACACTAGTTATAGATTCCGATTCTTCACTTCAGGTTTACTGTATCGCTCTGACGTTCGTATTGACGATGAAACACAGAAATTGCATCGGAATTAAATAGAAGAAAGCACAATGCTGACATAAGTGCAAGAAGGACTGACTCTTCTTACTGTTTATGATTTGAACGATTCCTGTGACACTAGTCATAGATTCCGATGCTTCCCTTCAGGTGTACTGTATCCTTTGGACATTCTTATTGACGATGAATCACAGAAATGGCATCGGAATTAAATACAAAACGCACAAAGCCGACTCAAGTACAAGAAGACTGACTCTTCATACTGTCTATGCTTTGAACATTTTCTGTGACACTAGTTATAGATTCCGATGCTTCACTTCAGATTTACTGTATCCCTTGGACCTTTTTATTGACCACGAAACACAGAAATTGCATCGGAATTAAATAGAAAATGCACAATGCCGACTTGAGTAGAAGAAGACTGACTCTTTCTACTGTCTATGATTTGAACCATTCCTGTTACACTAGTTATAGATTCCGATGCTTCACTTCAGGTTTACTGTATACCTCTGACATTCTTATTGACGATGAAACACAGAAATTGCATCGGAATTAAATAGAAAAGGCACAATCCGACTTAAGTACAAGAAGAATGACTCTTCTTACTGACTATGTTTTGAACCGTTCCTGTGACACTAGTTATAGATTGCGATGCTTCACTTCAGGTTTACTGTATCCCTTTGACCTTCTTATTGCCGATGAAACACAGAAATTGCATCGGAATTAAATACAAAAGGCAGAATGCCGTTTTAAGTACAAGAAGACTGACTCTTCTTACTGACTATGCTTTGAACCATTCCTGTGACACTAGTTATAGATTCCGATGCTTCACTTCGGGTTTACTGGGTCCCTCTGACCTTCTTATTGACGATGAAACACAACAATTGCATCGGAATGAAATAGATAAGGCACAATGCCGACTTAAGTACAAGAAGACTGTCTCTCCATACTGTCTATGTTTTGAACCGATCCTGTGACACTAGTTATAGCTTCCGATGCTTCACTTAAGGATTACTGTGTCCCTCTGACCTTCTTATTGACGATGGAACACAGTTATTGCATCGGAATTAAATAGAAAAGTCACAATGCCGACTTAAGTAACAGAAGACTGACTCTTATTACTGACTATGCTTTGAACCATTCCCGTGACACTAGTTATAGATTCCGTTGCCTCACTTCAGGTTTACTGTAACCCTTGGACCTTCTTATTGAAGATGAAACACACAAATTGCATCGGAATTAAATACAAAATGCACAATGCCGACTTAAGTACAAGTAGTCTGACTCTTCCTACTGTCTAAGTTTTGAACCATTCCTGTGACACTAGTTATAGATTCCGATGCTTCACTTCAGGTTTACTGTATCCCTCTGGCCTTCTTATTGACGATGAAGCACAGAAATTGCATCGGAATTAAATACAAAAGGCACAATGCCGACTCAAGTACAAGAAGACTGACTCATCCTACTGTCTACGTTTTGAACCATTCCTGTGACACTAGTTATAGATTCCGATGCTTCACTTCAGGTTTACTGTATCCCTCTGACCTTCTTATTGACGATGAAACACAGAAATTGCATCCGAATTAAATAGAAAATGCACAATGCTGCCTTAAGTACAAGAAGACTGACTCATCTTACTGTCTATGATTTGAACCATTTCTGTGACACTAGTTAGAGTTTCCGATGCTTCACTTCAGGTGTACTGTATCCCTTGTATTTTCTTACTGACGATGAAACACAGAAATTGCGTCGGAATTAAATACAAAAGGTACAATGCCGACTTAAGTACAAGAAGACTGACCCTTCTTACTGTCTATGTTTTGAACCATTCCTGTGACCCTGGTTATAGATTCCGATGCTTCACTTCAGGTTTACTGTATCCCTTGGGCCTTCTTATTGACTACGATACACAGAAATTGCATCGGAATTAAATAGAAAAGGCACAATGCCGACTTGAGTAAAAGAAGAATGACCCTTCATATTGTCTATGTTTTGAACCTATCCTGTGACACTAGTTATAGATTCCGATGCTTCACTTCAGGTTTACTGTATCCCTCTGACCTTCGTATTGACGATGAAACACACAATTTGCATCGGAATTAAATAGAAAAGGCACAATGCCGACTTAAGTACAAGAAGACTGACTCTTCCTACTGTCTATGTTTTGAACCACTCCTGTAACACTGGTTATAGATTCCCATGCTTCACTTCAGGTTAACTGTATCCCTCTGACCTTCTTACTGACGATGAAACACAGAAATTGCATAGGAATTAAATGCAAATGGCACAATCCCGACTTAAGTACAAGAAGACTGACTCTTGTTACTGTCTATGTTGTGAACCATTCCTGTGACCCTAGTTATTCATTCCGATGCTTCACTTCAGGTTTACTGTATCCCTCTGACCTTCTTATTGACGACGAAACACAGAAATTGCATCGGAATTAAGTAGAAGAGGCACAATGCCGACTTAAGTACAAGAAGACTGACTCTTCCTACAGTCTATGTTTTTAACAAATCCTGTGACACTAGTTTTAGATTCCGATGCTTCACCTCAGGGTTACTGTATCTCTCTGACCTTCTTATTGACGATGAAAACAGAAATTGCATCTGAATTAGATTCAAAAAGCACAATGCCGACTTCAGTACAAGAGCACCGACTCTTCTTACTGTCTATGTTTTGAACCATTCCTGTGACACTAGTAATAGATTCCGATGCTTCACTTTGGTTTACTGTATCCCTTGGACCTTCTTATTGACTACGAAACTCAGAAATTGCATCGGAATTAAATACAAAAGGCACAATGCCGACTTAAGTACAAGAAGACTGACTCCCCTTACTGACTATGATTTAAACCATTCCCGTGATACTAGTTATAGATTCCGATGCCTCACTTCAGGTTTACTGTATCCCTTGGACCATCTTATTGACGATGAAACAGACAAATTGCATCGGAATTAAATACAAAAGGCACTATGCCGACTTAAGTACAAGTAGTCTGACTCTTCCTACTGTCTATGATTTGAACCATTCCTGTGACACTAGTTATAGATTCCGATGCTTCACTTCAGGTTTACTGTATCCCTCTGATCTTCTTATTGACGATGAAACACAGAAATTGCATCGGAATTAAATACGAAAGTCACAATGCCGACTTGTGTACAAGAAGAATGACTCTTCCTACTGTCTATGTTTTGAACCATTCCTGTGACACTGGTTATAGATTCCAATGCTTCACTTCAGGTTTACTGTATCCCTCTGACCCTCTTATTGACGATGAAACACAGAAATTGCATAGGAATTAAATACAAAAGGCACAATGCCGACTTAAGTACAAGAAGACTGACTCTTATTACTGTCTATGTTTTGAACCATTCCTGTGACCCTAGTTATAGATTCCGATGTTTCACTTCAGGTTTACTGTAACCCTCTGACCTTCTTATTGACGATGAAACACAGAAATTGCATCGGAATTAAATACAAAAGGCACAATGCCGACTCAAGTACAAGAAGACTGACTCTTCCTACTGTCTATGTTTTGAACCATTCCTGTGACACTAGTTATAGATTCCGATGCTTCACCTCAGTTTTACTGTATCCCTCTGACCTTCTTATTGACGATGAAACACAGAAACTGCATCTGAATTAGATACAAAAAGCACAATGCCGAATTCAGTACAAGAGGACCGACCCTTCCCGTTGTCTATGTTTTAACCATTCCTGTGACACTAGTTATAGATTCCGATGCTTCACGTCTGGTTTACTGTATCATTCTGACCTTCGTATTGACGATGAAACACAGAAATTGCATCGGATTTAAATAGAAAAGGCACAATGCCGACTTAAGTACAAGAAGACTGACTCTTCCTACTGTCTATGTTTTGAACCATTCCTGTGACACTGGTTATAGATTCCGCTGCTTCACTTCAGGTTTACTGTATCACTTGGACCTTCTTATTGACGATGAAACACAGAAATTGCATCGAAATTAAATAGAAAAGGCACAATGCTGACTTAAGTACAAGAGGATTGACTCATCTTACTGTCTAAGATTTGAACTATTCCTGTGACACTAGTTATAGATTCCGATGCTTCACTTCAGGTTTACGGTATCCCTCTGACCTTCTTATTGACGATTAAACACAGAAATTGCATCTGAATTAGATTCAAAAAGCACAATGCAGACTTCAGTACAACAGGACCGACTCTTCTTACTGTCTATGTTTTGAACTATTCCTGTGACACTAGTTAAAGATTCCGATGCTTCACTTTGGTGTACTGTATCCCTTGGACCTTCTTATTGACTACGAAACACAGAAATTGCATCGGAATTAAATAGAAAAGGCACAATGCCGACTTAAGTACAAGAAGAGTACTCTTCCTACTCTCTAAATTTTGAACCTTTCTGTGACACTAGTTATAGATTCCGATGCTTCACTTCAGGTGTACTGCATCCCTCTGACCTTCTTATTGACGACGAAACACAGAAATTGCATCGGAATTATGTAGAGAGGCACATTGCCGACATAAGTACAAGAAGAGTGACTCTTCTTACTGTCTATGTTTTCAACCATTCCTGTGACACTAGTTATAGATTCCGATGTTTGACTTCAGGTTTACTGTACCCCTCTGACCTTCCTATTTTAAATGAAACACAGAAATTGCATCGGAATTAATTAGAAAAGGCACAATGCCGACTTAAGTACAAGTAGTCTGACTGTTCCTACTGTCTATGCTTTGAACCATTCTTGTGACACTAGTTATAGATTCCGATGCTTCACTTCAGGTTTACTGTATCCCTCTGACCTTCTTATTGACGATGAAACTCAGAAATTAAATCGGAATTAAATACAAAAGGCACAATGGCGACTTAAGTACAAGAAGACTTACTCATCTTACTGTCTATGTTTTGAACTGATCCTGTGACACTAGTTATAGCTTCTGATGCTTCACTTCAGGTTTCCTGTATCCCTTGGACCTTCTTATTGACGATGAAACACAGAAATTGCATCGAAATTAAATAGAAAAGGCACAATGCTGACTTATGTACAAGAGGATTGACTCATCTTACTGTCTATGATTTGAACTATTCCTGTCACACTAGTTATAGATTCCGATGCTTCACTTCAGGTTTACTGTATACCTCTGACCTTCTTATTGACGATGAAACACAGAAATTGCATCGGAATTAAATGCAAAAGGCACAATGCCGACACAAGTACAAGAAGACTGACTCTTCCTACTGCCTATGATTTGAACCATTCCTGTGACACTAGTTATAGATTCCAATTCTTCACTTCAGGTTTACTGTATCGCTCTGACGTTCGTATTGACGTTGAAACACAGAAATTGCATCGGAATTAAATAGAAAGAGCACAATGCTGACATAAGTGCAAGAAGACTGACTCTTCTTACTGTTTATGATTTGAACGATTCCTGTGACACTAGTCATAGATTCCGATGCTTCCCTTGGACCTTCTTATTGACGATGAAACACAGAAATTGCATCGAAATTAAATAGAAAAGGCACAATGCTGACTTATGTACAAGAGGATTGACTCATCTTACTGTCTATGATTTGAACTATTCCTGTCACACTAGTTATAGATTCCGATGCTTCACTTCAGGTTTACTGTATACCTCTGACCTTCTTATTGACGATGAAACACAGAAATTGCATCGGAATTAAATGCAAAAGGCACAATGCCGACACAAGTACAAGAAGACTGACTCTTCCTACTGCCTATGATTTGAACCATTCCTGTGACACTAGTTATAGATTCCAATTCTTCACTTCAGGTTTACTGTATCGCTCTGACGTTCGTATTGACGTTGAAACACAGAAATTGCATCGGAATTAAATAGAAAGAGCACAATGCTGACATAAGTACAAGAAGACTGACTCTTCATACTGTCTATGCTTTGAACATTTTCTGTGACACTAGTTATAGATTCCGATGCTTCACTTCAGATTTACCGTATCCCTTGGACCTTTTTATTGACCACGAAACACAGAAATTGCATCGGAATTAAATAGAAAATGCACAATGCCGACTTAAGTAGAAGAAGACTGACTCTTCCTACTGTTTATGTTTTGAACCATTCCTGTTACAATAGTTATAGATTCCGATGCTTCACTTCAGGTTTACTGTATACCTCTGACCTTCTTATTGACGATGAAACACAGAAATTGCATCGGAATTAAATAGAAAAGGCACAATGCCGACTTAAGTACAAGAAGAATGACTCTTCTTACTGACTATGTTTTGAACCGTTCCTGTGACACTAGTTATAGATTGCGATGCTTCACTTCAGGTTTACTGTATCCCTTGGACCTTCTTATTGCCGATGAAACACAGAAATTGCATCGGAATTAAATACAAAAGGCAGAATGCGGTTTTAAGTACAAGAAGACTGACTCTTCTTACTGACTATGCTTTGAACCATTCCTGTGACACTAGTTATAGATTCCGATGCTTCACTTCAGGTTTACTGTGTCCCTCTGACCTTCTTATTGACGATGGAACACAGTTATTGCATCGGAATGAAATAGATAGGGCACAATGCCGACTTAAGTACAAGAAGACTGTCTCTTCAAACTGTCTATGTTTTGAACCGATCCTCTGACACTAGTTATAGCTTCCGATGCTTCACTTCAGGTTTACTGTGTCCCTCTGACCTTCGTATTGAAGATGGAACACAGTTATTGCATCGGAATTAAATAGAAAAGGCACAATGCCGACTTAAGTACAAGAAGACTGACTCTTATTACTGACTATGTTTTGAACCATTCCCGTGACACTAGTTATAGATTCCGTTGCCTCACTTCAGGTTTACTGTAACCCTTGGACCTTCTTATTGACGATGAAACACACAAATTGCATCGGAATTAAATACAAAATGCACAATGCCGACATAAGTACAAGTAGTCTGACTCTTCCTACTGTCTATGTTTTGAACCATTCCTGTGACACTAGTTATAGATTCCGATGCTTCACTTCAGGTTTACTGTATCCCTCTGGCCTTCTTATTGACGATGAAGCACAGAAATTGCATCGGAATTAAATACAAAGGGCACAATGCCGACTCAAGTACAAGAAGACTGACTCTTACTACTGTCTACGTTTTGAACAATTCCTGTGTCACTAGTTTTAGATTCCGATGCTTCACCTCAGGTTTACTGTATCTCTCTGACCTTCTTATTGACGATGACAACAGAAATTGCATCTAAATTAGATTCAAAAAACACAATGCCGAATTCAGTACAAGAGAACCGACTCTTCTTACTGTCTATGTTTTGAACCATTCGTGTGACACTAGTAATAGATTCCGATGCTTCACTTTGGTTTACTGTATCCCTTGGACCTTCTTATTGACTACGAAACACAGAAATTGCATCGGAATTAAATACAAAAGGCACAATGCCGACTTAAGTACAAGAAGACTGACTCTTCCGACTCTCTATATTTCGAACCATTCTGTGACACTAGTTATAGATTCCAATGCTTCACTTCAGGTTTACTGTGCCCTGTGACCTTCTTATTGACGATGAAACACAGAAATTGCATCGGAATTAAATACAAAAGGCACAATGCTGACTTATGTACAAGAAGACTGACTCTTATTACTGTCTATGTTTTGAAGCATTCCTGTGACACTAGTTATAGATTCCGATGCTTCACTTCAGGTTTACTGTATCCCTTGGACCTTCGTATTGACGAAGAAACACAGAAATTGCATCGGAAGTAAATACAAAAGGCACAATGCCGACTTAAGTACAAGAAGACTGACTCCTCATACTGACTCTGTTTTGAACCATTCCCGTGACACTAGTTATAGATTCCGATGCCTCACTTCAGGTTTACTGTATCCCTTGGACCATCTTATTGACGATGAAACAGACAAATTGCATCGGAATTAAATACAAAAGGCACAATGCCGACTTAAGTACAAGTAGTCTGACTCTTCCTACTATCTATGTTTTGAACCATTCCTGTGACACTAGTTATAGATTCCGATGCTTCACTTCAGGTTTACTGTATCCCTCTGACCTTCTTATTGACGATGAAACACAGAAATTGCATCGGAATTAAATACGAAAGTCACAATGCCGACTTGTGTACAAGAAGAATGACTCTTCCTACTGTCTATGTTTTGAACCATTCCTGTGACACTGGTTATAGATTCCGATGCTTCACTTCAAGTTTACTGTATCCCTCTGACCCTCTTATTGACGATGAAACACAGAAATTGCATAGGAATTAAATACAAAAGGCACAATGCCGACTTAAATACAAGAAGACTGACTCTTATTACTGTCTATGTTTTGAACCATTCCTGTGACCCTAGTTATAGATTCCGATGCTTCACTTCAGGTTTACTGTATGCCTCTGACCTTCTTACTGACGACGAAACACAGAAGTTGCATCGGAATTAAGTAGAAGAGGCACAATGCCGACTAAAGTACAAGAAGACTGACTTTTCCTACGGTCTATGTTTGAACCATTCCTGTGACACTAGTTATAGATTCCGATGCTTCACCTCAGGTTTACTGTATCTCTGTGACCTTCGTATTGACGATGAAACACAGAAATTGCATCTGAATTAGATACAAAAAGCACAATTCCGACTTCAGTACAAGAGGACCGACTCTTCTTACTGTCTATGTTTTGAACCATTCTTGTGACACTAGTTATAGATTCCGATGCTTCACTTCAGGTTTACTGTATCCGTTGGACCTTCATATTGACTACTAAACACAGAAATTGCATCGGAAGTAAATAGAAAAGGCACACTGCCGACTTGAGTAAAAATGAATGACCCTTCCTATTGTCTATGGTTTGAATAATTACTGTGACACTAGTTATAGACTCCGATGCTACACTTCAGGTTTACTGTATCCCTCTGACCTTCGTATTGACGATGAAACACAGAAATTGCATCGAAATTAAATAGAAAAGGCACAATGCTGACTGAAGTACAAGAAGACTGACTCATCTTACTGTCTATGATTTGAACCATTCCTGTGAGACTAGTTATAGATTCCGATGCTTCACTTCAGGTTTACGGTATCCCTCTGACCTTCTTATTGACGATGAAACAAAGAAATTGCATCGGAATTCAATTAAAAGGCACAATGGCGACTTAAGTACAAGAAGACTGACTCTTCCTACTATCTATGTTATGAACCATTCCTGTGACACTAGTTATAGATTCCGATGCTTCACTACAGGTTTACTGTATCCCTCAGACCTTCTTATCGACGATGAAACACAGAATTTGCATCGGAATTAAATACAAAAGGCACTATGCCGACTCAAGTACAAGACGACTGACTCTTCCTACTGTCTATGTTTTGATCCATTCCTGTGACACTAGTTATTCATTCCGATGCTTCACTTCAGGTTTACTGTATCCCTCTGACCTTCTTATTGACGATGAAACACAGAAATTGCATCGGAATTAAATACAAAAGGCACAATGCCGACTTAAGTACAAGAAGACTGTCTCCTCTTACTGACTATGTTTTGAACCATTCCCGTGACACTAGTTATAGATTCCGATGCCTCACTTCAGGTTTACTGTATCCCTTGGACCTTCTTATTGAC
This sequence comes from Schistocerca piceifrons, assembly GCF_021461385.2. Lineage (NCBI taxonomy): Eukaryota > Metazoa > Arthropoda > Insecta > Orthoptera > Acrididae > Schistocerca > Schistocerca piceifrons. Next base: position 72,734 of record NW_025727985.1, on the reverse strand, counting down.
GATGAAACACACAAATTGCAACGGAATTAAATACAATAGGCTTAATGCCGACTTAAGTACAAGTAGTCTGACTCTTCCTACTGTCTATGTTTTGAACCATTCCTGTGACACTAGTTATAGATTCCGATGCTTCACTTCAGGTTTACTGTATCCCTCTGACCTTCTTATTGACGATGAAACACAGAAATTGCATCGGATTTAAATAGAAAAGGCACAATGCCGACTTCAGTACAAGAGGACCGACTCTTCTTACTGTCTATGTTTTGAACCATTCATGTGATACTAGTTATAGATTCCGATGCTTCACTTCTGGTTTACTGTATCCCTCTGACCTTCGTATTGACGATGAAACACAGAAATTGCATCGGATTTAAATAGAAAAGGCACAATGCCGACTTAAGTACAAGAAGACTGACTCTTCCTACTGTCTATGTTTTGAACCATTCCTGTGACCATAGTTATAGATTCCGATGCTTCACTTCAGGTTTCCTGTATCCCTCTGACCTTCTTATTGACGACGAAACACAGAAATTGCATCGGAATTATGTAGAGAGGCACATTGCCGACATAAGTACAAGAAGACTGACTCGTCTTACTGTCTATGATTTGAACCATTCCTGTGACACTAGTTATGGATTCCAACGTTTGACTTCAGGTTTACTGTACCCCTCTGACCTTCCTATTGAAGATGAAACAGAGAAATTGCATCGGAATTAATTATAAAAGGCACAATGCCGACTTAAGTACAAGTAGTCTGACTCTTCCTACTGTCTATGTTTTGAACCGTTCTTGTGACACTAGTTATAGATTCCGATGCTTCACTTCAGGTTTACTGTATCACTTGGACCTTCTTATTGACGATGAAACACAGAAATTGCATCGAAATTAAATAGAAAAGGCACAATGCTGACTTAAATACAAGAGGATTGACTCCTCTTACTGTCTATGATTTGAACCATTCCTGTGACACTAGTTATAGATTCCGATGCTTCACTTCAGGTTTACTGTATCCCTCTGACCTTCTTATTGACGATGAAACACAGAAATTAAATCGGAATTAAATACAAAAGGCACAATGCCGACTTAAGTACAAGAAGACTGACTCATCTTACTGTCTATGATTTGAACTGATCCTGTGACGCTAGTTATAGCTTCTGATGCTTCACGTCAGGTTTCCTGTATCCCCTGGACCTACTTATTGACGATGAAACACCGAAATTGCATCGGAATTATATACGAAAGGCACAATGCCGACTTAAGTACAAGAAGAGTGACTCTTCATACTGTCTAAGTTTAAAACCACTTCTGTGACACTAGTTATAGATTCCGATACTTCACTTCAGGTTCACTGTATCCATCTGACCTTCCTATTGACTATGAAACACAGATATTGCATCGGAATTAATTACAAAAGTCACAATGCCGACTTAAGTACAAGAAGACTGACTCTTCCTACTGTCTATGTTTTGAACCATTCCTGTGACACTAGTTAAAGATTCCGATGCTTCACTTCAGGTTTACTGTATACCTCTGACCTTCTTATTGACGATGAAACACAGAAATTGCATCGCAATTAAATGCATATGGCACAATGCCGACTCAAGTACAAGAAGACTGACTCTTCCTACTGCCTATGATTTGAACCATTCCTGTGAAACTAGTTATAGATTCCGATTCTTCACTTCAGGTTTATTGTATCCCTCTGACGTTCGTATTGACGATGAAACACAGAAATTGCATCGGAATTAAATAGAAAGAGCACAATGCTGACATAAGTGCAAGAAGACTGACTCTTCTTACTGTTTATGATTTGAACGATTCCTGTGACACTAGTCATAGATTCCGATGCTTCCCTTCAGGTGTACTGTATCCCTTGGACATTCTTGTTGACGATGAATCACAGAAATGGCATCGGAATTAAATACAAAACGCACAAAGCCGACTCAAGTACAAGAAGACTGACTCTTCATACTGTCTATGCTTTGAACAATTTCTGTGACACTAGTTATAGATTCCGATGCTTCACTTCAGATTTACTGTATCCCTTGGACCTTTTTATTGACCACGAAACACAGAAATTGCATCGGAATTAAATAGAAAAGGCACAATGCCGACTTAAGTAGAAGAAGACTCACTCTTCCTACTGTCTATGTTTTGAACCATTCCTGTTACACTAGTTATAGATTCCGATGCTTCACTTCAGGTTTACTGTATACCTCTGACCTTCTTATTGACGATGAAACACAGAAATTGCATCGGAATTAAACAGAAAAGGCACAATGCCGACATAAGTACAAGAAGACTGACTCTTCTTACTGACTATGTTTTGAACCGTTCCTGTGACACTAGTTATAGATTGCGATGCTTCACTTCAGGTTTACTGTATCCCTTGGACCTTCTTATTGCCGATGAAACACAGAAATTGCATCGGAATTAAATCCAAAAGGCAGAATGCCGTTTTAAGTACAAGAAGACTGACTCTTCTTACTGACTATGCTTTGAACCATTCCTGTGACACTAGTTATAGATTCAGATGCTTCACTTCAGGTTTACTGTGTCCCTCTGACCATCTTATTGACGATGGAACACAGTTATTGCATCGGAATGAAATTGAAAAGGCACAATGCCGACTTAAGTAAAAGAAGACTGCCTCTCCATACTGTCTATGTTTTGAACAGATCCTGTGACACTAGTTATAGCTTCCGATGCTTCACTTCAGGTTTACTGTATCCCTTGGACCTTTTTATTGACGATGAAACACCGAAATTGCATCGGAATTAAATACGAAAGGCACAATGCCGACTTGAGTACAAGACGACTGACTCTTCTTACTGTCTATGTTTTGAACCATTCCTGTGACACTAGTTATAGATTCCGATGCTTCACTTCAGGTGTACTGCATCCCTTCGTCCCTTTTATTGATGATGAAACACAGAAATGGAATCGGAATTAAATTCAAAATGCACAATGCCGGCTTAAGTACAAGAAGTCTGACTCTTCCTAGTGTCTATGTTATGAAAAATTCCTGTGACACTAGTTATAGCTTACGATGCTTCACTTCAGGTTTGCTGTATCCCTCTGACCTTCTTATTGACGATGAAACACAGAAATTGCATCGGAATTAAATGCAAAAGGCACAATGCCGACTCAAGTACAAGAAGACTGACTCTTCCTACTGCCTATGATTTGAACCATTCCTGTGAAACTAGTTATAGATTCCGATTCTTCACTTCAGGTTTACTGTATCCCTCTGACGTTCGTATTGACGATGAAACACCGAAATGGCATCGGAATGAAATAGAAAAGGCACAATGCCGACATAAGTACAAGAAGACTGACTTTTCTTACTGTCTATGTTTTGAACCATTCCTGTGACACTAGTTATAGATTCCGATGTTTGACTTCAGTTTTACTGTACCCCACTGACCTTCCTATTGAAGATGAAACACAGACATGGCATCGGAATTAAATAGAAAAGGCACAATGCCGACTTAAGTACAAGAAGACTTACTCTTCTTACTGTCTATGTTTTGAACCATTCCTGTGACACACGTTATAGACTCCGATGCTTCACTTCAGGTTTACTGTATCCCTAGGACCTTCGTATTGACGACGAAACACAGAAATTGCATCGGAATTAAATAGAAATGGCACAATGCTCACTTAAGTACATGAAGCCTGACCCATCCTACTGTCTATGTTTTGAACCATTCCTGTGATACTAGTTATAGATTCCGACGTTTCACATCAGGTTTACTATATTCCTCTGACCTTCTTATTGACGATGAAACACACAAATTGCATCGGAATTAAATACAAAAGGCACAATGCCGACTTAAGTACAAGAAGACTGTCTCCTCTTACTGACTATGTTTTGAACCATTCCCGTGACACTAGTTATAGATTCCGATGCCTCACTTCAGGTTCACTGTATCCCTTGGACCTTCTTATTGACGATGAAACACACAAATTGCAACGGAATTAAATACAAAAGGCACAATGCCGACTTAAGTACAAGTAGTCTGACTCTTCCTACTGTCTATGTTTTGAACAATTCCTGTGACACTAGTTATAGATTCCGATGCTTCACTTCAGGTTTACTGTATCCCTCTGACCTTCTTATTGACGATGATACACAGACATTGCATCGGAAATAAATACAAAAGGCACAATGCCGACAAAAGTACAAGAAGACAGACTCTTCCTACTGTCTATGTTTTGAACCCTTCCTGTGACACTAGTTATAGATTCCGATGCTTCACTTCAGGTTTACTGTATCCCTCTGACCTTCTTATTGACGATGAAACACAGAAATTGCATCTGAATAAGATACAAAAAGCACAATGCCGACTTCAGTACAAGAGGACCGACTGTTCTTACTGTCTATGTTTTGAACCATTCATGTGATACTAGTTATAGATTCCGATGCTTCACTTCAGGTTTACTGTATCACTTGGACCTTCATATTGACTACGATAAACAGAAATTGCATCGGAATTGAATAGAAAACGCACAATGCCGACTTGAGTAAAAGAAGATTGACCCTTCCTATTGTCTATGTTTTAACCATTCCTGTGACACTAGTTAAAGATTCCGATGCTTCACTTCTGGTTTACTGTATCCCTCTGACCTTCGTATTGACGATGAAACACAGAAATTGCATCGGATTTAAATAGAAAAGGCACAATGCCGACTTAAGTACAAGAAGACTGACTCTTCCTACTGTCTATGTTTTGAACCATTCCTGTGACACTGGTTATAGATTCCGATGCCTCACTTCAGGTTTACTGTATCCCTCTGACCATCTTATTGACGATGAAACACAGAAATGGCATAGGAATTAAATGCAAAAGGCACAATCCCGACTTAAGTACAAGAAGACTGACTCTTATTACTGTCTATGTTGTGAACCATTCCTGTGACCCTAGTTATAGATTCCGATGCTTCACTTCAGGTTTCCTGTATCCCTCTGACCTTCTTATTGACGACGAAACACAGAAATTGCTTCGGAATTAAGTAGAGAGGCACATTGCCGACATAAGTACAAGAAGACTGACTCTTCTTACTGTCTATGTTTTGAACCATTCCTGTGACACTAGTTATAGATTCCGATGTTTGATTTCAGGTTTACTGTACCCCTCTGACCTTCCTATTGAAGATGAAACACAGAAATTGCATAGGAATTAAATACAAAAGACACAATGCCGACTTAAGTACAAGAAGACTGACTCTTATTACTGTCTATGTTTTGAACCATTCCTGTGACCCTAGTTATAGATTCCGATGCTTCACTTCAGGTTTACTGTAACCCTCTGACCTTCTTATTGACGATGAAACACAGAAATTGCATCGGAATTAAATAGAAAAGGCACAATGCCGACATAAGTACAAGAAGAGTACTCTTCCTACTCTCTATATTTTGAACCTTTCTGTGACACTAGTTATAGATTCCGATGCTTCACTTCAGGTGTACTGCATCCCTCTGACCTTCTTATTGACGACGAAACACAGAAATTGCATCGGAATTAAGTAGAGAGGCACATTGCCGACATAAGTACAAGAAGAGTGACTCTTCTTACTGTCTATGTTTTCAACCATTCCTGTGACACTAGTTATAGATTCCGATGTTTGACTTCAGGTTTACTGTACCCCTCTGACCTTCCTATTTAAGATGAAACACAGAAATTGCATCGGAATTAATTAGAAAAGGCACAATGCCGACTTAAGTACAAGTAGTCTGACTGTTCCTACTGTCTATGTTTTGAACCATTCTTGTGACACTAGTTATAGATTCCGATGCTTCACTTCAGGTTTACTGTAACCCTCTGACCTTCTTATTGACGATGAAACACAGAAATTAAATCGGAATTAAATACAAAAGGCACAATGCCGACTTAAGTACAAGAAGACTGACTCATCTTACTATCAATGTTTTGAACTGATCCTGTGACACTAGTTATAGCTTGAGATGCTTCACTTCAGGTTTCCTGTATCCCTTGGACCTTCTTATTGACGATGACACACCGAAATTGCATCGGAATTAAATACGAAAGGCACAATGCCGACTTAAGTACAAGAAGACTGACTCTTCTTACTGTCTAAGTTGAAAACCATTTCTGTAACACTAGTTATAGATTCCGTATCTTCACTTCACGTTCACTGTATCCATCTGACCTTCTTATTGACTATGAAACACAGATATTGCATCGGAATTAATTACAAAAGTCACAATGCCGACTTAAGTACAAGAAGACTGACTCTTCCTACTGTCTATGTTTTGTACCATTCCTGTGACACTAGTTAAAGATTCCGATGCTTCACTTCAGGTTTACTGTATACCTCTGACCTTCTTATTGACGATGAAACACAGAAATTGCATCGGAATTAAATGCAAAAGGCACAATGCCGACTCAAGTACAAGAAGACTGACTCTTCCTACTGCCTATGATTTGAACCATTCCTGTGAAACTAGTTATAGATTCCGATACTTCACTTCAGGTTTACTGTATCCCTCTGACCATCGTATTGACGATGGAACACAGTTATTGCATCGGAATGAAATAGAAAAGGCACAATGCCGACTTAAGTACAAGAAGACTGTCTCTCCATACTGTCTATGTTTTGAACCGATCCTGTGACACTAGTTATAGCTTCCGATGCTTCACTTCAGGTTTACTGTATCCCTTGGACCTTTTTATTGACGATGAAACACCGAAATTGCATCGGAATTAAATACGAAAGGCACAATGCCGACTTAAGTACAAGACGACTGACTCCTCTTACTGTCTATGTTTTGAACCATTCCTGTGACACTAGTTATAGGTTCCGATGCTTCACTTCAGGTGTACTGCATCCCTTCGTCCTTTTTATTGATGATGAAACACAGAAATGGAATCGGAATTAAATACCAAAGGCACAATGCCGGCTTATGTACAAGAAGACTGACTCTTCCTAATGTCTATCTTATGAAAAATTCCTGTGACACTAGTTATAGATTCCGATACTTCACTTCAGGTTTGCTGTATCCCTCTGACCTTCTTATTGACGATGAAACACAGAAATTGCATCGGAATTAAATAGAAAAGGCACAATGCCGACTTAAGTACAAGAAGACTGACTCTTCATACTGTCTATGTTTTCAACCGATCCTGCGACACTAGTTATAGCTTCCGATGCTTTACTTCAGGTTTACTGTATCCCTTGGACCTTTTTAGTGACGAAGAAACACCGAAATTGCATCGGAATTAAATACGAAAGGCACAATGCCGACTTAAGTACAAGAAGACTGACTCTTCTTACTGTCTATGATTTGAACCATTCCTGTGATGCTAGTTACAGATTCCGATGCTTCACTTCAGGTTTACTGTATCCCTTGGACCTTCTTATTGACGATGAAACACAGATATTGCATCGGAGTTAAATACAAAATTCACAATGCCGACTTAAGTACAAGAAGACAAACTCTTCTTACTGACTATGCTTTGAACCATTCCTGTGACACTAGTTAGAGATGCTGATGCTTCACTTCAGGTTTACTGTATCCCTCTGACCTTCTTATTGATGATGAACCACAGAAATTGCATCGGACTAAAGAGAAAAGGCACAATGCCGACTTAGGTTCAAGAAGACTGACTCTTCATACTGTCAATGTTTTGAACCGATCCTGTGACACTAGTTATAGCTTCCGATGTTTCACTCAGGTTTACTGTATCCCTTTTACATTTTTATTGACGATGAAACACCGAAATTGCATTGGAATTAAATACGAAAGGCACAATGCCGACTTAAGTACAAGAAGACTGACTCTTCTTACTGTCTATGTCCTGAACCATTCCTGTGACACTAGTTATAGATTCCGATGCTTCACTTGTGGTGTACTGCATTATTTGGACCTTCTTATTGACGATGAAACACAGAAATTGCGTCGGAATTAAATAGAATAGGCACAATGCCGACTTAAGTACAGGAAGACTGACTCTTCTTACTATGTTTTGAACCATTCCTGTGACACTAGTTAAAGATTCCGATGCCTCACTTCAAGTTTACTGTATTACTCGGACCTTCTTATTGACGATGAAACACAGAAGTTGCATCGGAATTAAATACAAAAGGCACAATGCCGACTTACGTACAAGAAGTCTGACTCTTCCTACTGTCTATGCTTTGAACCATTCCTGTGACACTAGTTATAGATTCCGATGCTTCACTTCAGGTTTACTGTAACCATCTGACCTTCTTATTGACGGTGAGACACAGATATTGCATCGGAATTAAATACAAAAGGCACAATGCCGACTTAAGGACAAGAAGACTGACTCTTCCTACTGTCTATGTTTTGAACCATTTCTGTGACACTAGTTATAAATTCCGATGTTTCACTTCAGGTTTACTGTATCCCTCTGACCTTCTTATTGACGTTGAAACACAGAAATTGGATCGGAATTAAATGCAAAAGGCACAATGCCCACTCAAGTACAAGAAGACTAACTCTTCCTACTGTCTATGATTTGAACCATTTTTGTGACATTAGTTATAGATTCCGATGCTTCACTTCAGGTTTAGTGTATCCCTCTGACCTTCCTATTGACGATGAGACACAGAAATAGCATCCTAATTAAATAGAAAGGACACAATGCCGACTTAAGTAAGAGAAGACTGACTCTTCTTTCTGAGTATGTTTTGAACCATTCCTGTAACACTAGTATTAGATTCCGATGCCTCACTTCAGGTTTACTGTATCCCTTGGACCTTTTTATTGACGAAGAAACACAGAAATTGCATCGGAATTAAATACAAAAGGCACAATGCCGACTCAAGTACAAGAAGACTGACTCTTCTTACAGTCTATGCTTTGAACCATTCCAGTGACACTATTTATAGATTCCGATGCTTCACTTAAGGTGTACTGCATCAATTGGACCTTCTTATTGACGATGAAACACAGAAATTGGATCGGAATTAAATGCAAAAGGCACAATGCTGACTCAAGTACAAGAAGACTGACTCTTCCTACTGTCTATGATTTGAACCATTTTTGTGACATTAGTTATAGATTCCGATGCTTCACTTCAGGTTTACTGAATCCCTCTGACCTTCTTATTGACGATGAGACACAGAAATTGCAACCTAATTAAATAGAAAAGGTACAATGCCGACTTAAGTACAAGAAGACTGACTCTTCTTACTGACTATGTTTTGAACCATTCCTGTGACACTAGTTATGGATTCCGATGCCTCACTTTAGGTTTAATGTATCCCTTGGACCTTCTTATTGACGATGAAACACAGAAATTGCATCAGAATTAAATACAAAAGCACAATGCCGACTTAAGTACAAGTAGTCTGACTCTTCCTACCGTCTATGATTTGAACCATACCTGTGAAACTAGTTATAGATTCCGATTCTTCACATCAGGTTTACTGTATCCCTCTGACGTTCGTATTGACGATGAAACACAGAAATTGCATCGGAATTAAATAGAAAGAGCACAATGCTGACATAAGTGCAAGAAGACTGACTCTTCTTACTGTTTATGATTTGAACGATTCCTGTGACACTAGTCATAGATTCCGATGCTTCCCTTCAGGTGTACTGTATCCCTTGGACATTCTTATTGACGATGAATCACAGAAATGGCAGCGGAATTAAATACAAAACGCACAAAGCCGACTAAAGTACAAGAAGACTGACTCTTCATACTGTCTATGCTTTGAACAATTTCTGTGGCACTAGTTATAGATTCCGATGCTTCACTTCAGTTTTACTGTATCCCTTGGACCTTTTTATTGACCACGAAACACAGAAATTGCATCGGAATTAAATAGAAAAGGCACAATGCCGACTTAAGTAGAAGAAGACTCACTCTTCCTACTGTCTATGTTTTGAACCATTCCTGTTACACTAGTTATAGATTCCGATGCTTCACTTCAGGTTTACTGTATACCTCTGACCTTCTTATTGACGATGAAACACAGAAATTGCATCGGAATTAAACAGAAAAGGCACAATGCCGACTTAAGTACAAGAAGACTGACTCTTCTTACTGACTATGTTTTGAACCGTTCCTGTGACACTAGTTATAGATTGCGATGCTTCACTTCAGGTTTACTGTATCCCTTGGACCTTCTTATTGCCGATGAAACACAGAAATTGCATCGGAATTAAATCCAAAAGGCAGAATGCCGTTTTAAGTACAAGAAGACTGACTCTTCTTACTGACTATGCTTTGAACCATTCCTGTGACACTAGTTATAGATTCAGATGCTTCACTTCAGGTTTACTGTGTCCCTCTGACCATCTTATTGACGATGGAACACAGTTATTGCATCGGAATGAAATAGAAAAGGCACAATGCCGACTTAAGTAAAAGAAGACTGCCTCTCCATACTGTCTATGTTTTGAACAGATCCTGTGACACTAGTTATAGCTTCCGATGCTTCACTTCAGGTTTACTGTATCCCTTGGAACTTTTTATTGACGATGAAACACCGAAATTGCATCGGAATTAAATACGAAAGGCACAATGCCGACTTGAGTACAAGACGACTGACTCTTCTTACTGTCTATGTTTTGAACCATTCCTGTGACACTAGTTATAGATTCCGATGCTTCACTTCAGGTGTACTGCATCCCTTCGTCCCTTTTATTGATGATGAAACACAGAAATGGAATCGGAATTAAATTCAAAATGCACAATGCCGGCTTAAGTACAAGAAGTCTGACTCTTCCTAGTGTCTATGTTATGAAAAATTCCTGTGACACTAGTTATAGCTTACGATGCTTCACTTCAGGTTTGCTGTATCCCTCTGACCTTCTTATTGACGATGAAACACAGAAATTGCATCGGAATTAAATGCAAAAGGCACAATGCCGACTCAAGTACAAGAAGACTGACTCTTCCTACTGCCTATGATTTGAACCATTCCTGTGAAACTAGTTATAGATTCCGATTCTTCACTTCAGGTTTACTGTATCCCTCTGACGTTCGTATTGACGATGAAACACCGAAATGGCATCGGAATGAAATAGAAAAGGCACAATGCCGACATAAGTACAAGAAGACTGACTCTTCTTACTGTCTATGTTTTGAACCATTCCTGTGACAGTAGTTATAGATTCCGATGTTTGACTTCAGTTTTACTGTACCCCTCTGACCTTCCTATTGAAGATGAAACACAGACATGGCATCGGAATTAAATAGAAAAGGCACAATGCCGACTTAAGTACAAGAAGACTTAATCTTCTTACTGTCTATGTTTTGAACCATTTCTATGACACACGTTATAGACTCCGATGCTTCACTTCAGGTTTACTGTATCCCTTGGACCTTCGTATTGACGACGAAACACAAAAATTGCATCGGAATTAAATAGAAATGGCACAATGCTCACTTAAGTACATGAAGCCTGACCCATCCTACTGTCTATGTTTTGAACCATTCCTGTGATACTAGTTATAGATTCCGACGTTTCACATCAGGTTTACTATATCCCTCTGACCTTCTTATTGACGATGAAACACACAAATTGCATCGGAATTAAATACAAAAGGCACAATGTCGACTTAAGTACAAGAAGACTGTCTCCTCTTACTGACTATGTTTTGAACCATTCCCGTGACACTAGTTATAGATTCCGATGCCTCACTTCAGGTTCACTGTATCCCTTGGACCTTCTTATTGACGATGAAACACACAAATTGCAACGGAATTAAATACAAAAGGCACAATGCCGACTTAAGTACAAGTAGTCTGACTCTTCCTACTGTCTATGTTTTGAACAATTCCTGTGACACTAGTTATAGATTCCGATGCTTCACTTCAGGTTTACTGTATCCCTCTGACCTTCTTATTGACGATGATACACAGACATTGCATCGGAATTAAATACAAAAGGCACAATTTCGACTCAAGTACAAGAAGACAGACTCTTCCTACTGTCTATGTTTTGAACCCTTCCTGTGACACTAGTTATAGGTTCCGATGCTTCACCTCAGGTTTACTGTATCTCTGTGACCTTCGTATTGACGATGAAACACAGAAATTGCATCTGAATTAGATACAAAAAGCACAATTCCGACTTCAGTACAAGAGGACCGACTCTTCTTACTGTCTATGTTTTGAACCATTCTTGTGACACTAGTTATAGATTCCGATGCTTCACTTCAGGTTTACTGTATCCGTTGGACCTTCATATTGACTACTAAACACAGAAATTGCATCGGAAGTAAATAGAAAAGGCACACTGCCGACTTGAGTAAAAATGAATGACCCTTCCTATTGTCTATGGTTTGAATAATTACTGTGACACTAGTTATAGACTCCGATGCTACACTTCAGGTTTACTGTATCCCTCTGACCTTCGTATTGACGATGAAACACAGAAATTGCATCGAAATTAAATAGAAAAGGCACAATGCTGACTGAAGTACAAGAAGACTGACTCATCTTACTGTCTATGATTTGAACCATTCCTGTGAGACTAGTTATAGATTCCGATGCTTCACTTCAGGTTTACGGTATCCCTCTGACCTTCTTATTGAGGATGAAACAAAGAAATTGCATCGGAATTCAATTAAAAGGCACAATGGCGACTTAAGTACAAGAAGACTGACTCTTCCTACTATCTATGTTATGAACCATTCCTGTGACACTAGTTATAGATTCCGATGCTTCACTACAGGTTTACTGTATCCCTCAGACCTTCTTATCGACGATGAAACACAGAATTTGCATCGGAATTAAATACAAAAGGCACTATGCCGACTCAAGTACAAGACGACTGACTCTTCCTACTGTCTATGTTTTGATCCATTCCTGTGACACTAGTTATTCATTCCGATGCTTCACTTCAGGTTTACTGTATCCCTCTGACCTTCTTATTGACGATGAAACACAGAAATTGCATCGGAATTAAATACAAAAGGCACAATGCCGACTTAAGTACAAGAAGACTGTCTCCTCTTACTGACTATGTTTTGAACCATTCCCGTGACACTAGTTATAGATTCCGATGCCTCACTTCAGGTTTACTGTATCCCTTGGACCTTCTTATTGACGATGAAACACACAAATTGCAACGGAATTAAATACAATAGGCTTAATGCCGACTTAAGTACAAGTAGTCTGACTCTTCCTACTGTCTATGTTTTGAACCATTCCTGTGACACTAGTTATAGATTCCGATGTTTCACTTCAGGTTTACTGTATCCCTCTGACCTTCTTATTGACGATGAAACACAGAAATTGCATCGGATTTAAATAGAAAAGGCACAATGCCGACTTCAGTACAAGAGGACCGACTCTTCTTACTGTCTATGTTTTGAACCATTCATGTGATACTAGTTATAGATTCCGATGCTTCACTTCTGGTTTACTGTATCCCTCTGACCTTCGTATTGACGATGAAACACAGAAATTGCATCGGATTTAAATAGAAAAGGCACAATGCCGACTTAAGTACAAGAAGACTGACTCTTCCTACTGTCTATGTTTTGAACCATTCCTGTGACCATAGTTATAGATTCCGATGCTTCACTTCAGGTTTCCTGTATCCCTCTGACCTTCTTATTGACGACGAAACACAGAAATTGCATCGGAATTATGTAGAGAGGCACATTGCCGACATAAGTACAAGAAGACTGACTCGTCTTACTGTCTATGATTTGAACCATTCCTGTGACACTAGTTATGGATTCCAACGTTTGACTTCAGGTTTACTGTACCCCTCTGACCTTCCTATTGAAGATGAAACAGAGAAATTGCATCGGAATTAATTATAAAAGGCACAATGCCGACTTAAGTACAAGTAGTCTGACTCTTCCTACTGTCTATGTTTTGAACCGTTCTTGTGACACTAGTTATAGATTCCGATGCTTCACTTCAGGTTTACTGTATCACTTGGACCTTCTTATTGACGATGAAACACAGAAATTGCATCGAAATTAAATAGAAAAGGCACAATGCTGACTTAAATACAAGAGGATTGACTCTTCTTACTGTCTATGATTTGAACCATTCCTGTGACACTAGTTATAGATTCCGATGCTTCACTTCAGGTTTACTGTATCCCTCTGACCTTCTTATTGACGATGAAACACAGAAATTAAATCGGAATTAAATACAAAAGGCACAATGCCGACTTAAGTACAAGAAGACTGACTCATCTTACTGTCTATGATTTGAACTGATCCTGTGACGCTAGTTATAGCTTCTGATGCTTCACGTCAGGTTTCCTGTATCCCCTGGACCTACTTATTGACGATGAAACACCGAAATTGCATCGGAATTATATACGAAAGGCACAATGCCGACTTAAGTACAAGAAGAGTGACTCTTCATACTGTCTAAGTTTAAAACCACTTCTGTGACACTAGTTATAGATTCCGATACTTCACTTCAGGTTCACTGTATCCATCTGACCTTCCTATTGACTATGAAACACAGATATTGCATCGGAATTAATTACAAAAGTCACAATGCCGACCTAAGTACAAGAAGACTGACTCTTCCTACTGTCAATGTTTTGAACCATTCCTGTGACACTAGTTAAAGATTCCGATGCTTCACTTCAGGTTTACTGTATACCTCTGACCTTCTTATTGACGATGAAACACAGAAATTGCATCGCAATTAAATGCATATGGCACAATGCCGACTCAAGTACAAGAAGACTGACTCTTCCTACTGCCTATGATTTGAACCATTCCTGTGAAACTAGTTATAGATTCCGATTCTTCACTTCAGGTTTATTGTATCCCTCTGACGTTCGTATTGACGATGAAACACAGAAATTGCATCGGAATTAAATAGAAAGAGCACAATGCTGACATAAGTGCAAGAAGACTGACTCTTCTTACTGTTTATGATTTGAACGATTCCTGTGACACTAGTCATAGATTCCGATGCTTCCCTTCAGGTGTACTGTATCCCTTGGACATTCTTGTTGACGATGAATCACAGAAATGGCATCGGAATTAAATACAAAACGCACAAAGCCGACTCAAGTACAAGAAGACTGACTCTTCATACTGTCTATGCTTTGAACAATTTCTGTGACACTAGTTATAGATTCCGATGCTTCACTTCAGATTTACTGCATCCCTTGGACCTTTTTATTGACCACGAAACACAGAAATTGCATCGGAATTAAATAGAAAAGGCACAATGCCGACTTAAGTAGAAGAAGACTCACTCTTCCTACTGTCTATGTTTTGAACCATTCCTGTTACACTAGTTATAGATTCCGATGCTTCACTTCAGGTTTACTGTATACCTCTGACCTTCTTATTGACGATGAAACACAGAAATTGCATCGGAATTAAACAGAAAAGGCACAATGCCGACTTAAGTACAAGAAGACTGACTCTTCTTACTGACTATGTTTTGAACCGTTCCTGTGACACTAGTTATAGATTGCGATGCTTCACTTCAGGTTTACTGTATCCCTTGGACCTTCTTATTGCCGATGAAACACAGAAATTGCATCGGAATTAAATCCAAAAGGCAGAATGCCGTTTTAAGTACAAGAAGACTGACTCTTCTTACTGACTATGCTTTGAACCATTCCTGTGACACTAGTTATAGATTCAGATGCTTCACTTCAGGTTTACTGTGTCCCTCTGACCATCTTATTGACGATGGAACACAGTTATTGCATCGGAATGAAATTGAAAAGGCACAATGCCGACTTAAGTAAAAGAAGACTGCCTCTCCATACTGTCTATGTTTTGAACAGATCCTGTGACACTAGTTATAGCTTCCGATGCTTCACTTCAGGTTTACTGTATCCCTTGGACCTTTTTATTGACGATGAAACACCGAAATTGCATCGGAATTAAATACGAAAGGCACAATGCCGACTTGAGTACAAGACGACTGACTCTTCTTACTGTCTATGTTTTGAACCATTCCTGTGACACTAGTTATAGATTCCGATGCTTCACTTCAGGTGTACTGCATCCCTTCGTCCCTTTTATTGATGATGAAACACAGAAATGGAATCGGAATTAAATTCAAAATGCACAATGCCGGCTTAAGTACAAGAAGTCTGACTCTTCCTAGTGTCTATGTTATGAAAAATTCCTGTGACACTAGTTATAGCTTACGATGCTTCACTTCAGGTTTGCTGTATCCCTCTGACCTTCTTATTGACGATGAAACACAGAAATTGCATCGGAATTAAATGCAAAAGGCACAATGCCGACTCAAGTACAAGAAGACTGACTCTTCCTACTGCCTATGATTTGAACCATTCCTGTGAAACTAGTTATAGATTCCGATTCTTCACTTCAGGTTTACTGTATCCCTCTGACGTTCGTATTGACGATGAAACACCGAAATGGCATCGGAATGAAATAGAAAAGGCACAATGCCGACATAAGTACAAGAAGACTGACTTTTCTTACTGTCTATGTTTTGAACCATTCCTGTGACACTAGTTATAGATTCCGATGTTTGACTTCAGTTTTACTGTACCCCACTGACCTTCCTATTGAAGATGAAACACAGACATGGCATCGGAATTAAATAGAAAAGGCACAATGCCGACTTAAGTACAAGAAGACTTACTCTTCTTACTGTCTATGTTTTGAACCATTCCTGTGACACACGTTATAGACTCCGATGCTTCACTTCAGGTTTACTGTATCCCTAGGACCTTCGTATTGACGACGAAACACAGAAATTGCATCGGAATTAAATAGAAATGGCACAATGCTCACTTAAGTACATGAAGCCTGACCCATCCTACTGTCTATGTTTTGAACCATTCCTGTGATACTAGTTATAGATTCCGACGTTTCACATCAGGTTTACTATATCCCTCTGACCTTCTTATTGACGATGAAACACACAAATTGCATCGGAATTAAATACAAAAGGCACAATGCCGACTTAAGTACAAGAAGACTGTCTCCTCTTACTGACTATGTTTTGAACCATTCCCGTGACACTAGTTATAGATTCCGATGCCTCACTTCAGGTTCACTGTATCCCTTGGACCTTCTTATTGACGATGAAACACACAAATTGCAACGGAATTAAATACAAAAGGCACAATGCCGACTTAAGTACAAGTAGTCTGACTCTTCCTACTGTCTATGTTTTGAACAATTCCTGTGACACTAGTTATAGATTCCGATGCTTCACTTCAGGTTTACTGTATCCCTCTGACCTTCTTATTGACGATGATACACAGACATTGCATCGGAAATAAATACAAAAGGCACAATGCCGACACAAGTACAAGAAGACAGACTCTTCCTACTGTCTATGTTTTGAACCCTTCCTGTGACACTAGTTATAGATTCCGATGCTTCACTTCAGGTTTACTGTATCCCTCTGACCTTCTTATTGACGATGAAACACAGAAATTGCATCTGAATAAGATACAAAAAGCACAATGCCGACTTCAGTACAAGAGGACCGACTGTTCTTACTGTCTATGTTTTGAACCATTCATGTGATACTAGTTATAGATTCCGATGCTTCACTTCAGGTTTACTGTATCACTTGGACCTTCATATTGACTACGATAAACAGAAATTGCATCGGAATTGAATAGAAAACGCACAATGCCGACTTGAGTAAAAGAAGATTGACCCTTCCTATTGTCTATGTTTTAACCATTCCTGTGACACTAGTTAAAGATTCCGATGCTTCACTTCTGGTTTACTGTATCCCTCTGACCTTCGTATTGACGATGAAACACAGAAATTGCATCGGATTTAAATAGAAAAGGCACAATGCCGACTTAAGTACAAGAAGACTGACTCTTCCTACTGTCTATGTTTTGAACCATTCCTGTGACACTGGTTATAGATTCCGATGCCTCACTTCAGGTTTACTGTATCCCTCTGACCATCTTATTGACGATGAAACACAGAAATGGCATAGGAATTAAATGCAAAAGGCACAATCCCGACTTAAGTACAAGAAGACTGACTCTTATTACTGTCTATGTTGTGAACCATTCCTGTGACCCTAGTTATAGATTCCGATGCTTCACTTCAGGTTTCCTGTATCCCTCTGACCTTCTTATTGACGACGAAACACAGAAATTGCTTCGGAATTAAGTAGAGAGGCACATTGCCGACATAAGTACAAGAAGACTGACTCTTCTTACTGTCTATGTTTTGAACCATTCCTGTGACACTAGTTATAGATTCCGATGTTTGATTTCAGGTTTACTGTACCCCTCTGACCTTCCTATTGAAGATGAAACACAGAAATTGCATAGGAATTAAATACAAAAGACACAATGCCGACTTAAGTACAAGAAGACTGACTCTTATTACTGTCTATGTTTTGAACCATTCCTGTGACCCTAGTTATAGATTCCGATGCTTCACTTCAGGTTTACTGTAACCCTCTGACCTTCTTATTGACGATGAAACACAGAAATTGCATCGGAATTAAATAGAAAAGGCACAATGCCGACATAAGTACAAGAAGAGTACTCTTCCTACTCTCTATATTTTGAACCTTTCTGTGACACTAGTTATAGATTCCGATGCTTCACTTCAGGTGTACTGCATCCCTCTGACCTTCTTATTGACGACGAAACACAGAAATTGCATCGGAATTAAGTAGAGAGGCACATTGCCGACATAAGTACAAGAAGAGTGACTCTTCTTACTGTTTATGTTTTCAACCATTCCTGTGACACTAGTTATAGATTCCGATGTTTGACTTCAGGTTTACTGTACCCCTCTGACCTTCCTATTTAAGATGAAACACAGAAATTGCATCGGAATTAATTAGAAAAGGCACAATGCCGACTTAAGTACAAGTAGTCTGACTGTTCCTACGGTCTATGTTTTGAACCATTCTTGTGACACTAGTTATAGATTCCGATGCTTCACTTCAGGTTTACTGTAACCCTCTGACCTTCTTATTGACGATGAAACACAGAAATTAAATCGGAATTAAATACAAAAGGCACAATGCCGACTTAAGTACAAGAAGACTGACTCATCTTACTATCAATGTTTTGAACTGATCCTGTGACACTAGTTATAGCTTGAGATGCTTCACTTCAGGTTTCCTGTATCCCTTGGACCTTCTTATTGACGATGACACACCGAAATTGCATCGGAATTAAATACGAAAGGCACAATGCCGACTTAAGTACAAGAAGACTGACTCTTCTTACTGTCTAAGTTGAAAACCATTTCTGTAACACTAGTTATAGATTCCGTATCTTCACTTCACGTTCACTGTATCCATCTGACCTTCTTATTGACTATGAAACACAGATATTGCATCGGAATTAATTACAAAAGTCACAATGCCGACTTAAGTACAAGAAGACTGACTCTTCCTACTGTCTATGTTTTGTACCATTCCTGTGACACTAGTTAAAGATTCCGATGCTTCACTTCAGGTTTACTGTATACCTCTGACCTTCTTATTGACGATGAAACACAGAAATTGCATCGGAATTAAATGCAAAAGGCACAATGCCGACTCAAGTACAAGAAGACTGACTCTTCCTACTGCCTATGATTTGAACCATTCCTGTGAAACTAGTTATAGATTCCGATACTTCACTTCAGGTTTACTGTATCCCTCTGACCATCGTATTGACGATGGAACACAGTTATTGCATCGGAATGAAATAGAAAAGGCACAATGCCGACTTAAGTACAAGAAGACTGTCTCTCCATACTGTCTATGTTTTGAACCGATCCTGTGACACTAGTTATAGCTTCCGATGCTTCACTTCAGGTTTACTGTATCCCTTGGACCTTTTTATTGACGATGAAACACCGAAATTGCATCGGAATTAAATACGAAAGGCACAATGCCGACTTAAGTACAAGACGACTGACTCTTCTTACTGTCTATGTTTTGAACCATTCCTGTGACACTAGTTATAGGTTCCGATGCTTCACTTCAGGTGTACTGCATCCCTTCGTCCTTTTTATTGATGATGAAACACAGAAATGGAATCGGAATTAAATACCAAAGGCACAATGCCGGCTTATGTACAAGAAGACTGACTCTTCCTAATGTCTATCTTATGAAAAATTCCTGTGACACTAGTTATAGATTCCGATACTTCACTTCAGGTTTGCTGTATCCCTCTGACCTTCTTATTGACGATGAAACACAGAAATTGCATCGGAATTAAATAGAAAAGGCACAATGCCGACTTAAGTACAAGAAGACTGACTCTTCATACTGTCTATGTTTTCAACCGATCCTGCGACACTAGTTATAGCTTCCGATGCTTTACTTCAGGTTTACTGTATCCCTTGGACCTTTTTAGTGACGAAGAAACACCGAAATTGCATCGGAATTAAATACGAAAGGCACAATGCCGACTTAAGTACAAGAAGACTGACTCTTCTTACTGTCTATGATTTGAACCATTCCTGTGATGCTAGTTACAGATTCCGATGCTTCACTTCAGGTTTACTGTATCCCTTGGACCTTCTTATTGACGATGAAACACAGATATTGCATCGGAGTTAAATACAAAATTCACAATGCCGACTTAAGTACAAGAAGACAAACTCTTCTTACTGACTATGCTTTGAACCATTCCTGTGACACTAGTTAGAGATGCTGATGCTTCACTTCAGGTTTACTGTATCCCTCTGACCTTCTTATTGATGATGAACCACAGAAATTGCATCGGACTAAAGAGAAAAGGCACAATGCCGACTTAGGTTCAAGAAGACTGACTCTTCATACTGTCAATGTTTTGAACCGATCCTGTGACACTAGTTATAGCTTCCGATGTTTCACTCAGGTTTACTGTATCCCTTTTACATTTTTATTGACGATGAAACACCGAAATTGCATTGGAATTAAATACGAAAGGCACAATGCCGACTTAAGTACAAGAAGACTGACTCTTCTTACTGTCTATGTCCTGAACCATTCCTGTGACACTAGTTATAGATTCCGATGCTTCACTTGTGGTGTACTGCATTATTTGGACCTTCTTATTGACGATGAAACACAGAAATTGCGTCGGAATTAAATAGAATAGGCACAATGCCGACTTAAGTACAGGAAGACTGACTCTTCTTACTATGTTTTGAACCATTCCTGTGACACTAGTTAAAGATTCCGATGCCTCACTTCAAGTTTACTGTATTACTCGGACCTTCTTATTGACGATGAAACACAGAAGTTGCATCGGAATTAAATACAAAAGGCACAATGCCGACTTACGTACAAGAAGTCTGACTCTTCCTACTGTCTATGCTTTGAACCATTCCTGTGACACTAGTTATAGATTCCGATGCTTCACTTCAGGTTTACTGTAACCATCTGACCTTCTTATTGACGGTGAGACACAGATATTGCATCGGAATTAAATACAAAAGGCACAATGCCGACTTAAGGACAAGAAGACTGACTCTTCCTACTGTCTATGTTTTGAACCATTTCTGTGACACTAGTTATAAATTCCGATGTTTCACTTCAGGTTTACTGTATCCCTCTGACCTTCTTATTGACGTTGAAACACAGAAATTGGATCGGAATTAAATGCAAAAGGCACAATGCCCACTCAAGTACAAGAAGACTAACTCTTCCTACTGTCTATGATTTGAACCATTTTTGTGACATTAGTTATAGATTCCGATGCTTCACTTCAGGTTTAGTGTATCCCTCTGACCTTCCTATTGACGATGAGACACAGAAATAGCATCCTAATTAAATAGAAAGGACACAATGCCGACTTAAGTAAGAGAAGACTGACTCTTCTTTCTGAGTATGTTTTGAACCATTCCTGTAACACTAGTATTAGATTCCGATGCCTCACTTCAGGTTTACTGTATCCCTTGGACCTTTTTATTGACGAAGAAACACAGAAATTGCATCGGAATTAAATACAAAAGGCACAATGCCGACTCAAGTACAAGAAGACTGACTCTTCTTACAGTCTATGCTTTGAACCATTCCAGTGACACTATTTATAGATTCCGATGCTTCACTTAAGGTGTACTGCATCAATTGGACCTTCTTATTTACGATGAAACACAGAAATTGGATCGGAATTAAATGCAAAAGGCACAATGCTGACTCAAGTACAAGAAGACTGACTCTTCCTACTGTCTATGATTTGAACCATTTTTGTGACATTAGTTATAGATTCCGATGCTTCACTTCAGGTTTACTGAATCCTTCTGACCTTCTTATTGACGATGAGACACAGAAATTGCAACCTAATTAAATAGAAAAGGTACAATGCCGACTTAAGTACAAGAAGACTGACTCTTCTTACTGACTATGTTTTGAACCATTCCTGTGACACTAGTTATGGATTCCGATGCCTCACTTTAGGTTTAATGTATCCCTTGGACCTTCTTATTGACGATGAAACACAGAAATTGCATCAGAATTAAATACAAAAGCACAATGCCGACTTAAGTACAAGTAGTCTGACTCTTCCTACCGTCTATGATTTGAACCATACCTGTGAAACTAGTTATAGATTCCGATTCTTCACATCAGGTTTACTGTATCCCTCTGACGTTCGTATTGACGATGAAACACAGAAATTGCATCGGAATTAAATAGAAAGAGCACAATGCTGACATAAGTGCAAGAAGACTGACTCTTCTTACTGTTTATGATTTGAACGATTCCTGTGACACTAGTCATAGATTCCGATGCTTCCCTTCAGGTGTACTGTATCCCTTGGACATTCTTATTGACGATGAATCACAGAAATGGCAGCGGAATTAAATACAAAACGCACAAAGCCGACTAAAGTACAAGAAGACTGACTCTTCATACTGTCTATGCTTTGAACAATTTCTGTGGCACTAGTTATAGATTCCGATGCTTCACTTCAGTTTTACTGTATCCCTTGGACCTTTTTATTGACCACGAAACACAGAAATTGCATCGGAATTAAATAGAAAAGGCACAATGCCGACTTAAGTAGAAGAAGACTCACTCTTCCTACTGTCTATGTTTTGAACCATTCCTGTTACACTAGTTATAGATTCCGATGCTTCACTTCAGGTTTACTGTATACCTCTGACCTTCTTATTGACGATGAAACACAGAAATTGCATCGGAATTAAACAGAAAAGGCACAATGCCGACTTAAGTACAAGAAGACTGACTCTTCTTACTGACTATGTTTTGAACCGTTCCTGTGACACTAGTTATAGATTGCGATGCTTCACTTCAGGTTTACTGTATCCCTTGGACCTTCTTATTGCCGATGAAACACAGAAATTGCATCGGAATTAAATCCAAAAGGCAGAATGCCGTTTTAAGTACAAGAAGACTGACTCTTCTTACTGACTATGCTTTGAACCATTCCTGTGACACTAGTTATAGATTCAGATGCTTCACTTCAGGTTTACTGTGTCCCTCTGACCATCTTATTGACGATGGAACACAGTTATTGCATCGGAATGAAATAGAAAAGGCACAATGCCGACTTAAGTAAAAGAAGACTGCCTCTCCATACTGTCTATGTTTTGAACAGATCCTGTGACACTAGTTATAGCTTCCGATGCTTCACTTCAGGTTTACTGTATCCCTTGGACCTTTTTATTGACGATGAAACACCGAAATTGCATCGGAATTAAATACGAAAGGCACAATGCCGACTTGAGTACAAGACGACTGACTCTTCTTACTGTCTATGTTTTGAACCATTCCTGTGACACTAGTTATAGATTCCGATGCTTCACTTCAGGTGTACTGCATCCCTTCGTCCCTTTTATTGATGATGAAACACAGAAATGGAATCGGAATTAAATTCAAAATGCACAATGCCGACTTAAGTACAAGTAGTCTGACTCTTCCTACTGTCTATGTTTTGAACAATTCCTGTGACACTAGTTATAGATTCCGATGCTTCACTTCAGGTTTACTGTATCCCTCTGACCTTCTTATTGACGATGATACACAGACATTGCATCGGAATTAAATACAAAAGGCACAATTTCGACTCAAGTACAAGAAGACAGACTCTTCCTACTGTCTATGTTTTGAACCCTTCCTGTGACACTAGTTATAGATTCCGATGCTTCACTTCAGGTTTACTGTATCCCTCTGACCTTCTTATTGACGATGAAACACAGAAATTGCATCTGAATAAGATACAAAAAGCACAATGCCGACTTCAGTACAAGAGGACCGACTCTTCTTACTGTCTATGTTTTGAACCATTCATGTGATACTAGTTATAGATTCCGATGCTTCACTTCAGGTTTACTGTATCACTTGGACCTTCATATTGACTACGATAAACAGAAATTGCATCGGAATTGAATAGAAAAAGCACAATGCCGACTTGAGTAAAAGAAGATTGACCCTTCCTATTGTCTATGTTTTAACCATTCCTGTGACACTAGTTAAAGATTCCGATGCTTCACTTCTGGTTTACTGTATCCCTCTGACCTTCGTATTGACGATGAAACACAGAAATTGCATCGGATTTAAATAGAAAAGGCACAAAGCCGACTTAAGTACAAGAAGACTGACTCTTCCTACTGTCTATGTTTTGAACCATTCCTGTGACACTGGTTATAGATTCCGATGCCTCACTTCAGGTTTACTGTATCCCTCTGACCTTCTTATTGACGATGAAACACAGAAATGGCATAGGAATTAAATGCAAAAGGCACAATCCCGACTTAAGTACAAGAAGACTGACTCTTATTACTGTCTATGTTGTGAACCATTCCTGTGACCCTAGTTATAGATTCCGATGCTTCACTTCAGGTTTCCTGTATCCCTCTGACCTTCTTATTGACGACGAAACACTGAAATTGCATCGGAATTAAGTAGAGAGGCACATTGCCGACATAAGTACAAGAAGACTGACTCTTCTTACTGTCTATGTTTTGAACCATTCCTGTGACACTAGTTATAGATTCCGATGTTTGATTTCAGGTTTACTGTACCCTCAGACCTTCCTATTGAAGATGAAACACAGAAATTGCATAGGAATTAAATACAAAAGGCACAATGCCGACTTAAGTACAAGAAGACTGACTCTTATTACTGTCTATGTTTTGAACCATTCCTGTGACCCTAGTTATAGATTCCGATGCTTCACTTCAGGTTTACTGTAACCCTCTGACCTTCTTATTGACGATGAAACACAGAAATTGCATCGGAATGAAATAGAAAAGCACAATGCCGACATAAGTACAAGAAGAGTACTCTTCCTACTCTCTATATTTTGAACCTTTCTGTGACACTAGTTATAGATTCCGATGCTTCACTTCAGGTGTACTGCATCCCTCTGACCTTCTTATTGACGACGAAACACAGAAATTGCATCGGAATTAAGTAGAGAGGCACATTGCCGACATAAGTACAAGAAGAGTGACTCTTCTTACTGTCTATGTTTTCAACCATTCCTGTGACACTAGTTATAGATTCCGATGTTTGACTTCAGGTTTACTGTACCCCTCTGACCTTCCTATTTAAGATGAAACACAGAAATTGCATCGGAATTAATTAGAAAAGGCACAATGCCGACTTAAGTACAAGTAGTCTGACTGTTCCTACTGTCTATGTTTTGAAAAAATTCTTGTGACACTAGTTATAGATTCCGATGCTTCACTTCAGGTTTACTGTATCCCTCTGACCTTCTTATTGACGATGAAACACAGAAATTAAATCGGAATTAAATACAAAAGGCACAATGCCGACTTAAGTACAAGAAGACTGACTCATCTTACTATCTATGTTTTGAACTGATCCTGTGACACTAGTTATAGCTTCTGATGCTTCACTTCAGGTTTCCTGTATCCCTTGGACCTTCTTATTGACGATGAAACACCGAAATTGCATCGGAATTAAATACGAAAGGCACAATGCCGACTTAAGTACAAGAAGACTAACTCTTCTTACTGTCTAAGTTGAAAACCATTTCTGTGACACTAGTTATAGATTCCGTATCTTCACTTCACGTTCACTGTATCCATCTGACCTTCTTATTGACTATGAAACACAGATATTGCATCGGAATTAATTACAAAAGTCACAATGCCGACTTAAGTACAAGAAGACTGACTCTTCCTACTGTCTATGTTTTGTACCATTCCTGTGACACTAGTTAAAGATTCCGATGCTTCACTTCAGGTTTACTGTATACCTCTGACCTTCTTATTGACGATGAAACACAGAAATTGCATCGGAATTAAATGCAAAAGGCACAATGCCGACTCAAGTACAAGAAGACTGACTCTTCCTACTGCCTATGATTTGAACCATTCCTGTGAAACTAGTTATAGATTCCGATACTTCACTTCAGGTTTACTGTATCCCTCTGACGTTCGTATTGACGATGAAACACAGAAATTGCATCGGAATTAAATAGAAAGAGCACAATGCTGACATACGTGAAAGAAGACTGACTCTTCTTACTGTTTATGATTTGAACGATTCCTGTGACACTAGTCATAGATTCCGATGCTTCCCTTCAGGTGTACTGTATCCCTTGGACATTCTTATTGACGATGAATCACAGAAATGGCATCGGAATTAAATACAAAACGCACAAAGCCGACTCAAGTACAAGAAGACCGACTTTTCATACTGTCTATGCTTTGAACAATTTCTGTGACACTACTTATAGATTCCGATGCTTCACTTCAGATTTACTGTATCCCTTGGTCCTTTTTATTGACCACGAAACACAGAAATTGCATCGGAATTAAATAGAAAAGGCACAATGCCGACTTAAGTAGAAGAAGACTGACTCTTCCTACTGTCTATGTTTTGAACCATTCCTGTTACACTAGTTATAGATTCCGATGCTTCACTTCAGGTTTACTGTATACCTCTGACCTTCTTATTGACGATGAAACACAGAAATTGCATCGGAATTAAACAGAAAAGGCACAATGCCGACTTAAGTACAAGAAGACTGACCCTTCTTACTGACTATGTCTTGAACCGTTCCTGTGACACTAGTTATAGATTGCGATGCTTCACTTCAGGTTTACTGTATCACTTGGACCTTCTTATTGCCGATGAAACACAGATATTGCATCGGAATTAAATACAAAAGGCAGAATGCCGTTTTAAGTACAAGAAGACTGACTCTTCTTACTGACTATGCTTTGAACCATTCCTGTGACACTAGTTATAGATTCCGATGCTTCACTTCAGGTTTACTGTGTCCCTCTGACCATCGTATTGACGATGGAACACAGTTAATGCATCGGAATGAAATAGAAAAGGCACAATGCCGACTTAAGTACAAGAAGACTGTCTCTCCATACTGTCTATGTTTTGAACCGATCCTGTGACACTAGTTATAGCTTCCGATGCTTCACTTCAGGTTTACTTTATCCCTTGGACCTTTTTATTGACGATGAAACACCGAAATTGCATCGGAATTAAATACGAAAGGCACAATGCCGACTTAAGTACAAGACGACTGACTCTTCTTACTGTCTATGTTTTGAACCATTCCTGTGACAGTAGTTATAGGTTCCGATGCTTCACTTCAGGTGTACTGCATCCCTTCGTCCTTTTTATTGATGATGAAACACAGAAATGGAATCGGAATTAAATACCAAAGGCACAATGCCGGCTTATGTACAAGAAGACTGACTCTTCTTAATGTCTATGTTATGAAAAATTCCTGTGACACTAGTTATAGACTCCGATACTTCACTTCAGGTTTGCTGTATCCCTCTGACCTTCTTATTGACGATGAAACACAGAAATTGCATCGGAATTAAATAGAAAAGGCACAATGCCGACTTAAGTACAAGAAGACTGAGTCTTCATACTGTCTATGTTTTCAACCGATCCTGCGACACTAGTTATAGCTTCCGATGCTTTACTTCAGGTTTACTGTATCCCTTGGACCTTTTTATTGACGAAGAAACACCGAAATTGCATCGGAATTAAATACGAAAGGCACAATGCCGACTTAGGTTCAAGAAGACTGACTCTTCATACTGTCTATGTTTTGAACCGATCCTGTGACACTAGTTATAGCTTCCGATGCTTCACTCAGGTTTACTGTATCCCTTTTACATTTTTATTGACGATGAAACACCGAAATTGCATTGGAATTAAATACGAAAGGCACAATGCCGACTTAAGTACAAGAAGACTGACTCTTCTTACTGTCTATGTCCTGAACCAT
Source organism: Schistocerca piceifrons (assembly GCF_021461385.2). Lineage (NCBI taxonomy): Eukaryota > Metazoa > Arthropoda > Insecta > Orthoptera > Acrididae > Schistocerca > Schistocerca piceifrons. Next base: position 44,633 of record NW_025727985.1, on the reverse strand, counting down.
TCCTGTGACACTAGTTATAGATTCCGATGCTTCACTTGTGGTGTACTGCATTATTTGGACCTTCTTATTGACGATGAAACACAGAAATTGCATCGGAATTAAATAGAATAGGCACAATGCCGACTTAAGTACAAGAAGACTGACTCTTCTTACTATGTTTTGAACCATTCCTGTGACACTAGTTAAAGATTCCGATGCCTCACTTCAAGTTTACTGTATTACTCGGACCTTCTTATTGACGATGAAACACAGAAGTTGCATCGGAATTAAATACAAAAGGCACAATGCCGACTTACGTACAAGAAGTCTGACTCTTCCTACTGTCTATGCTTTGAACCATTCCTGTGACACTAGTTATAGATTCCGATGCTTCACTTCAGGTTTACTGTAACCATCTGACCCTCTTATTGACGGTGAGACACAGATATTGCATCGGAATTAAATACAAAAGGCACAATGCCGACTTAAGGACAAGAAGACTGACTCTTCCTACTGTCTATGTTTTGAACCATTTCTGTGACACTAGTTATAAATTCCGATGTTTCACTTCAGGTTTACTGTATCCCTCTGACCTTCTTATTGACGTTGAAACACAGAAATTGGATCGGAATTAAATGCAAAAGGCACAATGCCGACTCAAGTACAAGAAGACTAACTCTTCCTACTGTCTATGATTTGAACCATTTTTGTGACATTAGTTATAGATTCCGATGCTTCACTTCAGGTTTAGTGTATCCCTCTGACCTTCCTATTGACGATGAGACACAGAAATTGCATCCTAATTAAATAGAAAGGACACAATGCCGACTTAAGTAAGAGAAGACTGACTCTTCTTTCTGAGTATGTTTTGAACCATTCCTGTAACACTAGTATTAGATTCCGATGCCTCACTTCAGGTTTACTGTATCCCTTGGACCTTTTTATTGACGAAGAAACAAAGAAATTGCATCGGAATTAAATACAAAAGGCACAATGCCGACTTAAGTACAAGAAGACTGACTCTTCTTACTGTCTATGCTTTGAACCATTCCAGTGACACTAGTTATAGATTCCGATGCTTCACTTAAGGTGTACTGCATCAATTGGACCTTCTTATTGACGATGAAACACAGAAATTGGATCGGAATTAAATGCAAAAGGCACAATGCTGACTCAAGTACAAGAAGACTGACTCTTCCTACTGTCTATGATTTGAACCATTTTTGTGACATTAGTTATAGATTCCGATGCTTCACTTCAGGTTTACTGAATCCCTCTGACCTTCTTATTGACGATGAGACACAGAAATTGCAACCTAATTAAATAGAAAAGGTACAATGCCGACTTAAGTACAAGAAGACTGACTCTTCTTACTGACTATGTTTTGAACCATTCCTGTGACACTAGTTATGGATTCCGATGCCTCACTTCAGGTTTAATGTATCCCTTGGACCTTCTTATTGACGATGAAACACAGAAATTGCATCGGAATTAAATACAAAAGCACAATGCCGACTTAAGTACAAGTGGTCTGACTCTTCCTACCGTCTATGTTTTGAACCATTCCTGTGACACTAGTTATAGATTCCGATGCTTCACTTCAGGTTTACTGTAACCATCCGACCTTCTTATTGACGATGAAACACAGATATTGCATCGGAATTAAATACAAAAGGCACAATGCCGACTTAAGTACAAGAAGACTGACTCTTCCTACTGTCTATGTTTTGATCCATTTCTGTGAAACTACTTATAGATTCCGATGCTTCACTTTAGGTTTACTGTATCCCTCTGACCTTCTTATTGACGATGCAACACAGAAATTGTATCGGAACTAAATGCAAAAGGCACAATGCCGACTCAAGTACAAAATTCTGACTCTTCCTTTTGTCTATGTTTTGTACCATTCCTGTGACACTAGTTAAAGATTCCGATGCTTCACTTCAGGTTTACTGTATACCTCTGACCTTCTTATTGACGATGAAACACAGAAATTGCATCGGAATTAAATGCAAAAGGCACAATGAAGGCTCAAGTACAAGAAGACTGACTCTTCCTACTGCCTATGATTTGAACCATTCCAGTGAAACTAGTTATAGATTCCGATTCTTCACTTCAGGTTTACTGTATCCCTCTGACGTTCGTATTGACGATGAAACACAGAAATTGCATCGGAATTAAATAGAAAGAGCACAATGCTGACATAAGTGCAAGAACACTGACTCTTCTTACTGTTTATGATTTGAACGATTCCTGTGACACTAGTCATAGATTCCGATGCTTCCCTTCAGGTGTACTGTATCCCTTGGACATTCTTATTGACGATGAATCACAGAAATGGCAGCGGAATTAAATACAAAACGCACAAAGCCGACTAAAGTACAAGAAGACTGACTCTTCATACTGTCTATGCTTTGAACAATTTCTGTGACACTAGTTATAGATTCCGATGCTTCACTTCAGTTTTACTGTATCCCTTGGTCCTTTTTATTGACCACGAAACACAGAAATTGCATCGGAATTAAATAGAAAAGGCACAATGCCGACTTAAGTAGAAGAAGACTGACTCTTCCTACTGTCTATGTTTTGAATCATTCCTGTTACACTAGTTATACATTCCGATTCTTCACTTCAGGTTTACTGTATACCTCTGACCTTCTTATTGACGATGAAACACAGAAATTGCATCGGAATTAAACAGAAAAGGCACAATGCCGACTTAAGTACAAGAAGACTGACTCTTCTTACTGACTATGTCTTGAACCGTTCCTGTGACACTAGTTATAGATTGCGATGCTTCACTTCAGGTTTACTGTATCCCTTGGACCTTCTTATTCCCGATGAAACACAGAAATTGCATCGGAATTAAATACAAAAGGCAGAATGCCGTTTTAAGTACAAGAAGACTGACTCTTCTTACTGACTATGCTTTGAACCATTCCTGTGACACTAGTTATAGATTCCGATGCTTCACTTCAGGTTTACTGTGTCCCTCTGACCATCGTATTGACGATGGAACACAGTTATTGCATCGGAATGAAATAGAAAAGGCACAATGCCGACTTAAGTACAAGAAGGCTGTCTCTCCATACTGTCTATGTTTTGAACCGATCCTGTGACACTAGTTATAGCTTCCGATGCTTCACTTCAGGTTTACTGTATCCCTTGGACCTTTTTATTGACGATGAAACACCGAAATTGCATCGGAATTAAATACGAAAGGCACAATGCCGACTTAAGTACAAGACGACTGACTCTTCTTACTGTCTATGTTTTGAACCATTCCTGTGACACTAGTTATAGGTTCCGATGCTTCACTTCAGGTGTACTGCATCCCTTCGTCCTTTTTATTGATGATGAAACACAGAAATGGAATCGGAATTAAATACCAAAGGCACAATGCCGGCTTATGTACAAGAAGACTGACTCTTCCTAATGTCTATGTTATGAAAAATTCCTGTGACACTAGTTATAGATTCCGATACTTCACTTCAGGTTTGCTGTATCCCTCTGACCTTCTTATTGACGATGAAACACAGAAATTGAATCGGAATTAAATAGAAAAGGCACCATGCCGACTTAAGTACAAGAAGACTGACTCTTCATACTGCCTATGTTTTCAACCGATCCTGCGACACTAGTTATACTTCCGATGCTTTACTTCAGGTTTACTGTATCCCTTGGACCTTTTTATTGACGAAGAAACACCGAAATTGCATCGGAATTAAATACCAAAGGCACAATGCCGACTTAAGTACAAGAAGACTGACTCTTCTTACTGTCTATGATTTGAACCATTCCTGTGACGCTAGTTACAGATTCCGATGCTTCACTTCAGGTTTACTGTTTCCCTTGGACCTTCTTATTGACGATGAAACACAGATATTGCATCGGAATTAAATACAAAATTCACAATGCCGACTTAAGTACAAGAAGACCAACTCTTCTTACTGACTATGCTTTGAACCATTCCTGTGACACTAGTTAGAGATGCTGATGCTTCACTTCAGGTTTACTGTATCCCTCTGACCTTCTTATTGATGATGAACCACAGAAATTGCATCGGACTAAATAGAAAAGGCACAATGCCGACTTAAGTTCAAGAAGACTGACTCTTCATACTGTCTATGTTTTGAACCGATCCTGTGACACTAGTTATAGCTTCCGATGCTTCACTCAGGTTTACTGTATCCCTTTTACATTTTTATTGACGATGAAACACCGAAATTGCATTGGAATTAAATACGAAAGGCACAATGCCGACTTAAGTACAAGAAGACTGACTCTTCTTACTGTCTATGTCCTGAACCATTCCTGTGACACTAGTTATAGATTCCGATGCTTCACTTGGGGTGTACTGCATTATTTGGACCTTCTTATTGACGATGAAACACAGAAATTGCAACGGAATTAAATAGAATAGGCACAATGCCGACTTAAGTACAAGAAGACTGACTCTTCTTACTATGTTTTGAACCATTCCTGTGACACTAGTTATAGATTCCGATGCCTCACTTCAGGTTTACTGTATTACTCGGACCTTCTTATTGACGATGTAACACAGAAGTTGCATCGGAATTATATACAAAAGGCACAATGCCGACTTACGTACAAGAAGTCTGACTCTTCCTACTGTCTATGCTTTGAACCATTCCTGTGACACTAGTTATAGATTCCGATGCTTCACTTCAGGTTTACTAAATCCCTCTGACCTTCTTATTGACGATGAAACACAGAAATTGGATCGGAATTAAATGCAAAAGGCACAATGCCGACTCAATTACAAGAAGACTAACTCTTCCTACTGTCTATGATTTGAACCATTTTTGTGACATTAGTTATAGATTCCGATGCTTCACTTCAGGTTTACTGTATCCCTCTGACCTTCCTATTGACGATGAGACACAGAAATTGCATCCTAATTAAATAGAAAGGGCACAATGCCGACTTAAGTAGGAGAAGACTGACTCTTCTTTCTGAGTATGATTTGAACCATTCCTGTAACACTAGTATTAGATTCCGATGCCTCACTTCAGGTTTACTGTATCCCTTGGACCTTTTTATTGACGAAGAAACACAGAAATTGCATCGGAATTAAATACAAAAGGCACAATGCCGACTCAAGTACAAGAAGACTGACTCTTCTTACTGTCTATGCTTTGAACCATTCCAGTGACACTAGTTATAGATTCCGATGCTTCACTTAAGGTGTACTGCATCAATTGGACCTTCTTATTGACGATGAAACAGAGAAATTGGATCGGAATTAAATGTAAAAGGCACAATGCTGACTCAAGTACAAGAAGACTGACTCTTCCTACTGTCTATGATTTGAACCATTTTTGTGACATTAGTTATAGATTCCGATGCTTCACTTCAGGTTTACTGAATCCCTCTGACCTTCGTATTGACGATGAGACACAGAAATTGTATCCTAATTAAATAGAAAAGGTACAATGCCGACTTAAGTACAAGAAGACTGACTCTTCTTACTGACTATGTTTTGAACCATTCCTGTGACACTACTTATGAATTCCGATGCCTCACTTCAGGTTTAATGTATCCCTTGGCCTTCTTATTGACGATGAAACACAGAAATTGCATCGGAATTAAATACAAAAGCACAATGCCGACTTAAGTACAAGTAGTCTGACTCTTCCTACCGTCTATGTTTTGAACCATTCCTGTGACACTAGTTATAGATTCCGATGCTTCACTTCAGGTTTACTGTAACCATCCGACCTTCTTATTGACGATGAAACACAGATATTGCATCGGAATTAAATACAAAAGGCACAATGCCGACTTAAGTACAAGAAGACTGACTCTTCCTACTGTCTATGTTTTGATACATTTCTGTGACACTACTTATAGATTCCGATGCTTCACTTTAGGTTTACTGTATCCCTCTGACCTTCTTATTGACGATGCAACACAGAAATTGTATCGGAATTAAATGCAAAAGGCACAATGCCGACTCAAGTACAAGAAGACTGACTCTTCCTTTTGTCTATGATTTGAACCATTCCTGTGACACTAGTTATAGTTTCCGATGCTTCACTTCAGGTTTACTGTATCCCTCTGACCTTCTTATTGACGATGAAACACAGAAATTGCATCGGAATTAAATAGAAAGGGCACAATGCTGACTTAAGTACAAGAAGACTGACTCTTCTTACTGTTTATGATGTGAACCATTCCTGTGACACTAGTTATAGATTCCGATGCTTGACTTCAGGTGTACTGTATCCCTTGGACCTTCTTATTGACGATGAATCACAGAAATTACATCGGAATTAAATACAAAAGGCACAATGCCGACTTAACTACAAGAATACTGATTCTTCTTACTGTCTATGTTATGAACCATTTCTGTGACACTAGTTATAGATTCAGATGCTTCACTTCTGGTTTACTGTATCCCTTTGACCTTTTTATTGACGATGAAACAATGAAATTGCATCGGAATTAAATACGAAAGGCACAATGCCGACTTAAGTTCAAGAAGACTGACTCTTCTTATTGTCTATGTCTTGAACCATTCCTGTGACACTAGTTATAGATTCCGATACTTCACTTGAGGTGTACTGCATCCATTGGACCTTCTTATTGACGATGAAACACAGAAATTGGATCGGAATTAAGTGCAAAAGACACAATGCCGACTCAAGTACAAGAAGACTGACTCTTCCTACTGTATATGATTTGAACCATTCCTGTGACACTAGTTATAGATTCCGATGCTTCACTTCAGGTTTACTGTATCCCTCTGACCTTCTTATTGACGATGAGACACAGAAATTGCATCCTAATTAAATAGAAAGGTCTCAATGCCGACTTAAGTAAGAGAAGACTGACTCTTCTTTCTGACTATGTTTCCAACCATTCCTGTAACACTAGTTATAGATTCCGATGCCTCACTTCAGGTTTACTGTATCCCTTGGACCTTCTTATTGACGGAGAAACACAGAAATTGCATCGATATTAAATACAAAAGGCACAATGCCGACTCAAGTACAAGAAGACTGACTCTTATTACTGTCTATGCTCTGAACCATTCCAGTTACACTAGTTATAGATTCCGATGCTTCACTTGAAGTGTACTGCATCAATTGGACCTTCTTATTGACGATGAAACACAGAAATTGGATCGGAATTAACTGCAAAAGGCACAATGCCGACTCAAGTACAAGAAGACTGACTCTTCCTACTGTATATGATTTGAACCATTCCTGTGACACTAGTTATAGATTCCGATGCTTCACTTCAGGTTTACTGTATCCCTTTGACCTTCTTATTGACGATGAAACACAGAAATTGCATAGGAATTAAATAGAAAATGCACAAAGCTGACTTAAGTACAAGAAGACTGACTCATCTTACTGTCTATGATTTGAACCATTCCTGTGACACTAGTTATAGATTCCGAAGCTTCACTTCAGGTGTACTGTATCTCTTGGACTTTCTTATTGACGATTGAACACAGAAATTGCATCGGAATTATATACAAAAGCACAATGCCGACTCAAGTACAAGAAGACTGACTCTTCCTACTGTCTATGTTTTGAAGCATTCCTGTGACACTAGTTATAGAATCCGATGCTTCACATCAGGTTTACTGTATCCCTCTGACCTTCTTATTGACGATGAGACACAGAAATTGCATCTGAATTAAATAGAAGATGCACAAAGCTGTCTTAAGTACAAGAAGACTGACTCATCTTACTGTCTATGATTTGAGCCATTCCTGTGACACTAGTTATAGATTCCGAAGCTTCACTTCAGGTGTACTGTATCTCTTGGACTTTCTTATTGACGATTAAACACAGACATTGCATCGGTATTATATACAAAAGCTCAATGCCGACTTAAGTACAAGTAGACTGACTCTTCTTATAGTCTATGTTTTGAACCATTCCTGTGACACTTTTTATAGATTTTGATGCTTCACTTCAGGTTTACTGTGTCTCTTTGACCTTCTAATTGACGACGAAACACAGAAATTGCATAGGAATTAAATACAAAAAGCACAATGCCGACTTAAGAACAAGTAGTCTGGCTCTTCCTACTGTCTATGTTTTGAACCATCCCTGTGACACTAGTTATAGACTCCGATGCTTCACTTCAGGTTTACTGTATCCCTCTGACGTTCTTATTGATGATGAACCACAGAAATTGCATCGGAATGAAATACAAAAGGCACAATGCCGACTCAAGTACAAGAAGACTGACTCTTCCTACTGTCTATGATGTGAACCATTTCTGTGACACTACTTATGGTTTCCGATGCTTCACTTCAGGTTTACTGTATCCCTCTGACCTTCTTATTAAAGATGAAACACAGAAATTGCATCGGAATTAAATAGAAAAGGCACAATGCCGACTTAAGTACAAGAAGACTGACTCTTCCTACACTCAATGGTTTGAACCATTCCTGTGACACTAGTTATAGATTCCGAAGCTTCACTTCAGGTTAACTGTTTCCCTCTGACCTTCTTATTGACGATTAGACACAGAAATTGCATCGGAATTAAATGCAAAAGGCACAATGCCGACTCAAGTACAAGAAGACTGACTCTTCCTACTGCCTATGATTTGAACCATTCCAGTGAAACTAGTTATAGATTCCGATTCTTCACTTCAGGTTTACTGTATCCCTCTGACGTTCGTATTGACGATGAAACACAGAAATTGCATCGGAATTAAATAGAAAGAGCACAATGCTGACATAAGTGCAAGAACACTGACTCTTCTTACTGTTTATGATTTGAACGATTCCTGTGACACTAGTCATAGATTCCGATGCTTCCCTTCAGGTGTACTGTATCCCTTGGACATTCTTATTGACGATGAATCACAGAAATGGCAGCGGAATTAAATACAAAACGCACAAAGCCGACTAAATACAAGAAGACTGACTCTTCATACTGTCTATGCTTTGAACAATTTCTGTGACACTAGTTATAGATTCCGATGCTTCACTTCAGTTTTACTGTATCCCTTGGTCCTTTTTATTGACCACGAAACACAGAAATTGCATCGGAATTAAATAGAAAAGGCACAATGCCGACTTAAGTAGAAGAAGACTGACTCTTCCTACTGTCTATGTTTTGAACCATTCCTGTTACACTAGTTATACATTCCGATTCTTCACTTCAGGTTTACTGTATACCTCTGACCTTCTTATTGACGATGAAACACAGAAATTGCATCGGAATTAAACAGAAAAGGCACAATGCCGACTTAAGTACAAGAAGACTGACTCTTCTTACTGACTATGTCTTGAACCGTTCCTGTGACACTAGTTATAGATTGCGATGCTTCACTTCAGGTTTACTGTATCCCTTGGACCTTCTTATTCCCGATGAAACACAGAAATTGCATCGGAATTAAATACAAAAGGCAGAATGCCGTTTTAAGTACAAGAAGACTGACTCTTCTTACTGACTATGCTTTGAACCATTCCTGTGACACTAGTTATAGATTCCGATGCTTCACTTCAGGTTTACTGTGTCCCTCTGACCATCGTATTGACGATGGAACACAGTTATTGCATCGGAATGAAATAGAAAAGGCACAATGCCGACTTAAGTACAAGAAGGCTGTCTCTCCATACTGTCTATGTTTTGAACCGATCCTGTGACACTAGTTATAGCTTCCGATGCTTCACTTCAGGTTTACTGTATCCCTTGGACCTTTTTATTGACGATGAAACACCGAAATTGCATCGGAATTAAATACGAAAGGCACAATGCCGACTTAAGTACAAGACGACTGACTCTTCTTACTGTCTATGTTTTGAACCATTCCTGTGACACTAGTTATAGGTTCCGATGCTTCACTTCAGGTGTACTGCATCCCTTCGTCCTTTTTATTGATGATGAAACACAGAAATGGAATCGGAATTAAATACCAAAGGCACAATGCCGGCTTATGTACAAGAAGACTGACTCTTCCTAATGTCTATGTTATGAAAAATTCCTGTGACACTAGTTATAGATTCCGATACTTCACTTCAGGTTTGCTGTATCCCTCTGACCTTCTTATTGACGATGAAACACAGAAATTGAATCGGAATTAAATAGAAAAGGCACCATGCCGACTTAAGTACAAGAAGACTGACTCTTCATACTGCCTATGTTTTCAACCGATCCTGCGACACTAGTTATACTTCCGATGCTTTACTTCAGGTTTACTGTATCCCTTGGACCTTTTTATTGACGAAGAAACACCGAAATTGCATCGGAATTAAATACCAAAGGCACAATGCCGACTTAAGTACAAGAAGACTGACTCTTCTTACTGTCTATGATTTGAACCATTCCTGTGACGCTAGTTACAGATTCCGATGCTTCACTTCAGGTTTACTGTTTCCCTTGGACCTTCTTATTGACGATGAAACACAGATATTGCATCGGAATTAAATACAAAATTCACAATGCCGACTTAAGTACAAGAAGACCAACTCTTCTTACTGACTATGCTTTGAACCATTCCTGTGACACTAGTTAGAGATGCTGATGCTTCACTTCAGGTTTACTGTATCCCTCTGACCTTCTTATTGATGATGAACCACAGAAATTGCATCGGACTAAATAGAAAAGGCACAATGCCGACTTAAGTTCAAGAAGACTGACTCTTCATACTGTCTATGTTTTGAACCGATCCTGTGACACTAGTTATAGCTTCCGATGCTTCACTCAGGTTTACTGTATCCCTTTTACATTTTTATTGACGATGAAACACCGAAATTGCATTGGAATTAAATACGAAAGGCACAATGCCGACTTAAGTACAAGAAGACTGACTCTTCTTACTGTCTATGTCCTGAACCATTCCTGTGACACTAGTTATAGATTCCGATGCTTCACTTGGGGTGTACTGCATTATTTGGACCTTCTTATTGACGATGAAACACAGAAATTGCAACGGAATTAAATAGAATAGGCACAATGCCGACTTAAGTACAAGAAGACTGACTCTTCTTACTATGTTTTGAACCATTCCTGTGACACTAGTTATAGATTCCGATGCCTCACTTCAGGTTTACTGTATTACTCGGACCTTCTTATTGACGATGTAACACAGAAGTTGCATCGGAATTATATACAAAAGGCACAATGCCGACTTACGTACAAGAAGTCTGACTCTTCCTACTGTCTATGCTTTGAACCATTCCTGTGACACTAGTTATAGATTCCGATGCTTCACTTCAGGTTTACTAAATCCCTCTGACCTTCTTATTGACGATGAAACACAGAAATTGGATCGGAATTAAATGCAAAAGGCACAATGCCGACTCAATTACAAGAAGACTAACTCTTCCTACTGTCTATGATTTGAACCATTTTTGTGACATTAGTTATAGATTCCGATGCTTCACTTCAGGTTTACTGTATCCCTCTGACCTTCCTATTGACGATGAGACACAGAAATTGCATCCTAATTAAATAGAAAGGGCACAATGCCGACTTAAGTAGGAGAAGACTGACTCTTCTTTCTGAGTATGATTTGAACCATTCCTGTAACACTAGTATTAGATTCCGATGCCTCACTTCAGGTTTACTGTATCCCTTGGACCTTTTTATTGACGAAGAAACACAGAAATTGCATCGGAATTAAATACAAAAGGCACAATGCCGACTCAAGTACAAGAAGACTGACTCTTCTTACTGTCTATGCTTTGAACCATTCCAGTGACACTAGTTATAGATTCCGATGCTTCACTTAAGGTGTACTGCATCAATTGGACCTTCTTATTGACGATGAAACAGAGAAATTGGATCGGAATTAAATGTAAAAGGCACAATGCTGACTCAAGTACAAGAAGACTGACTCTTCCTACTGTCTATGATTTGAACCATTTTTGTGACATTAGTTATAGATTCCGATGCTTCACTTCAGGTTTACTGAATCCCTCTGACCTTCGTATTGACGATGAGACACAGAAATTGTATCCTAATTAAATAGAAAAGGTACAATGCCGACTTAAGTACAAGAAGACTGACTCTTCTTACTGACTATGTTTTGAACCATTCCTGTGACACTACTTATGAATTCCGATGCCTCACTTCAGGTTTAATGTATCCCTTGGCCTTCTTATTGACGATGAAACACAGAAATTGCATCGGAATTAAATACAAAAGCACAATGCCGACTTAAGTACAAGTAGTCTGACTCTTCCTACCGTCTATGTTTTGAACCATTCCTGTGACACTAGTTATAGATTCCGATGCTTCACTTCAGGTTTACTGTAACCATCCGACCTTCTTATTGACGATGAAACACAGATATTGCATCGGAATTAAATACAAAAGGCACAATGCCGACTTAAGTACAAGAAGACTGACTCTTCCTACTGTCTATGTTTTGATACATTTCTGTGACACTACTTATAGATTCCGATGCTTCACTTTAGGTTTACTGTATCCCTCTGACCTTCTTATTGACGATGCAACACAGAAATTGTATCGGAATTAAATGCAAAAGGCACAATGCCGACTCAAGTACAAGAAGACTGACTCTTCCTTTTGTCTATGATTTGAACCATTCCTGTGACACTAGTTATAGTTTCCGATGCTTCACTTCAGGTTTACTGTATCCCTCTGACCTTCTTATTGACGATGAAACACAGAAATTGCATCGGAATTAAATAGAAAGGGCACAATGCTGACTTAAGTACAAGAAGACTGACTCTTCTTACTGTTTATGATGTGAACCATTCCTGTGACACTAGTTATAGATTCCGATGCTTGACTTCAGGTGTACTGTATCCCTTGGACCTTCTTATTGACGATGAATCACAGAAATTACATCGGAATTAAATACAAAAGGCACAATGCCGACTTAACTACAAGAATACTGATTCTTCTTACTGTCTATGTTATGAACCATTTCTGTGACACTAGTTATAGATTCAGATGCTTCACTTCTGGTTTACTGTATCCCTTTGACCTTTTTATTGACGATGAAACAATGAAATTGCATCGGAATTAAATACGAAAGGCACAATGCCGACTTAAGTTCAAGAAGACTGACTCTTCTTATTGTCTATGTCTTGAACCATTCCTGTGACACTAGTTATAGATTCCGATACTTCACTTGAGGTGTACTGCATCCATTGGACCTTCTTATTGACGATGAAACACAGAAATTGGATCGGAATTAAGTGCAAAAGACACAATGCCGACTCAAGTACAAGAAGACTGACTCTTCCTACTGTATATGATTTGAACCATTCCTGTGACACTAGTTATAGATTCCGATGCTTCACTTCAGGTTTACTGTATCCCTCTGACCTTCTTATTGACGATGAGACACAGAAATTGCATCCTAATTAAATAGAAAGGTCTCAATGCCGACTTAAGTAAGAGAAGACTGACTCTTCTTTCTGACTATGTTTCCAACCATTCCTGTAACACTAGTTATAGATTCCGATGCCTCACTTCAGGTTTACTGTATCCCTTGGACCTTCTTATTGACGGAGAAACACAGAAATTGCATCGATATTAAATACAAAAGGCACAATGCCGACTCAAGTACAAGAAGACTGACTCTTATTACTGTCTATGCTCTGAACCATTCCAGTTACACTAGTTATAGATTCCGATGCTTCACTTGAAGTGTACTGCATCAATTGGACCTTCTTATTGACGATGAAACACAGAAATTGGATCGGAATTAACTGCAAAAGGCACAATGCCGACTCAAGTACAAGAAGACTGACTCTTCCTACTGTATATGATTTGAACCATTCCTGTGACACTAGTTATAGATTCCGATGCTTCACTTCAGGTTTACTGTATCCCTTTGACCTTCTTATTGACGATGAAACACAGAAATTGCATAGGAATTAAATAGAAAATGCACAAAGCTGACTTAAGTACAAGAAGACTGACTCATCTTACTGTCTATGATTTGAACCATTCCTGTGACACTAGTTATAGATTCCGAAGCTTCACTTCAGGTGTACTGTATCTCTTGGACTTTCTTATTGACGATTGAACACAGAAATTGCATCGGAATTATATACAAAAGCACAATGCCGACTCAAGTACAAGAAGACTGACTCTTCCTACTGTCTATGTTTTGAAGCATTCCTGTGACACTAGTTATAGAATCCGATGCTTCACATCAGGTTTACTGTATCCCTCTGACCTTCTTATTGACGATGAGACACAGAAATTGCATCTGAATTAAATAGAAGATGCACAAAGCTGTCTTAAGTACAAGAAGACTGACTCATCTTACTGTCTATGATTTGAGCCATTCCTGTGACACTAGTTATAGATTCCGAAGCTTCACTTCAGGTGTACTGTATCTCTTGGACTTTCTTATTGACGATTAAACACAGACATTGCATCGGTATTATATACAAAAGCTCAATGCCGACTTAAGTACAAGTAGACTGACTCTTCTTATAGTCTATGTTTTGAACCATTCCTGTGACACTTTTTATAGATTTTGATGCTTCACTTCAGGTTTACTGTGTCTCTTTGACCTTCTAATTGACGACGAAACACAGAAATTGCATAGGAATTAAATACAAAAAGCACAATGCCGACTTAAGAACAAGTAGTCTGGCTCTTCCTACTGTCTATGTTTTGAACCATCCCTGTGACACTAGTTATAGACTCCGATGCTTCACTTCAGGTTTACTGTATCCCTCTGACGTTCTTATTGATGATGAACCACAGAAATTGCATCGGAATGAAATACAAAAGGCACAATGCCGACTCAAGTACAAGAAGACTGACTCTTCCTACTGTCTATGATGTGAACCATTTCTGTGACACTACTTATGGTTTCCGATGCTTCACTTCAGGTTTACTGTATCCCTCTGACCTTCTTATTAAAGATGAAACACAGAAATTGCATCGGAATTAAATAGAAAAGGCACAATGCCGACTTAAGTACAAGAAGACTGACTCTTCCTACACTCAATGGTTTGAACCATTCCTGTGACACTAGTTATAGATTCCGAAGCTTCACTTCAGGTTAACTGTTTCCCTCTGACCTTCTTATTGACGATTAGACACAGAAATTGCATCGGAATTAAATGCAAAAGGCACAATGCCGACTCAAGTACAAGAAGACTGACTCTTCCTACTGCCTATGATTTGAAACATTCCTGTGACACTAGTTATAGATTTTGATGCTTCACTTCAGGTTTACTGTGTCCCTCTGACCTTCTAATTGACGGCGAAAAACAGAAATTGCATAGGAATGTAATACAAAACGCACAATGCCGACTTAAGAACAAGAAGACTGACTCTTCCTACTGTCTATGTTTTGAACCATTTCTGTGACACTAGTTATAGACTCCGATGCTTCACTTGAGGTGTACTGCATCCATTGGACCTTCTTATTGACGATGAAACACAGAAATTGCATCGGAATTAAATAGAATAGGCACAATGCCGACTTAAGTACAAGAAGACTGACTCATCTTACTGACTATGTTTTGAACCATTCCTGTGACACTAGTTATATATTCCGATGCCTCACTTCAGGTTTACTGTATCCCTCTGACGTTCTTATTGACGATGAAACACAGAAATTGCATCGGAATTAAATAGAAAATGCACAATGCCGACTTAAGTACAAGAAGACTGACTCATCTTACTGACTATGTTTTGAACCATTCCTGTGACACTAGTTATATATTCCGATGCCTCACTTCAGGTTTACTGTATCCTTCTGACCCTCTTATTGACGATGAAACACAGAAATTGCATCGGAATTAAATACAAAAGGCACAATGCCGACTCAAGTACAAGAAGACTGACTCTTCTTACTGTCTATGTTTTGAACCATTCCAGTGACACTAGTTAGAGATTATGATGCCTCACTTCAGATTTACTGTATCCCTCTGTCCTTCTTATTGACGATGAAACACAGAAATTGCATCGCAATTAAATAGAAAAGGCACAATGCCTACTTAAGAACAAGAAGACTGACTCTTCCTACACTCAATGTTTTGAACCATTCCTGTGACACTAGTTATAGATTCCGATGCTTCACTTCAGGTTAACTGTATCCCTCTGACCTTCTTATTGACGATGAAACAACGAAATTGCATCGGAATTAAATAGAAAATGCACAAAGCTGACTTAAGTACAAGAAGACTGACTCATCTTACTGTCTATGATTTGAACCATTTCTGTGACACTAGTTATAGATTCCGATGCTTCACGTGAGGTGTACTGCATCCATTGGACCTTCGTATTGAGGATGAAACACAGAAATTGCATCGGAATTAAATAGAATAGGCACAATGACGACTTAAGTACAAGAAGGCTGACTCTTCTTACTGACTATGTTTTGAACCATTCCTGTGACACTAGTTATGGATTCCGATGCCTCACTTCAGGTTTACTGTATTCCTCGGACCTTCTTATTGACGACGAAACACAGAAATTGCATCGGAATTAAATACAAAAGGCACAATACCGACTTAAGTACAAGTAGTCTTACTCTTCCTACTGTCTATGTTTTGAACCATCCCTGTGACACTAGTTATAGACTCCGTTGCTTCACTTCAGGTTTACTGTATCCCTCTGACCTTCTTATTGATGATGAACCACAGAAATTGCATCGGAATTAAATAGAAAAGGCACAATGCCGACTTAAGTACAAGAAGACTGACTCTTCATACTGTCTATGTTTTCAACCGATCCTGTGACTCTAGTTATAGCTTCCGATGCTTCACTGCAGGTTTACTACATCCCTTGGACCTTTTTATTGACGAAGAAACACAGAAATTGCATCGGAATTAAAAACGAAAGGCACAATGCCGACTTAAGTACAAGAACACTGACTCTTCTTTCTGTCTATGTCTTGAACCATTCCTGTGACACTAGTTATAGATTCCGATGCTTCACTTGAGGTGTACTGCATCAATTAGACCTTCTTATTGACGATGAAACACAGAAATTGCATCGGAATTAAATAGAGAAGGCACAATGCCGACTTAAGTACAAGAAGACTGACTCTTCTTAGTGACTATGTTTTGAACCATTCCAGTGACACTAGTTATAGATTCCGATGCTTCACTTCAGGTTAACTGTATCCCTCTGACCTTCTTATTCAAGATGAAACACAGAAATTGCATCGGAATTAAATACAAAAGGCACAATGAAGACTCAAGTACAAGAGGACTGACTCTTCCTACTGTCTATGTTTTGAAGCATTCCTGTGACACTAGTTACAGAATCCGATGCTTCACATCAGGTTTACTGTATCCCTCTGACCTTCTTATTGACGATGAAACACAGAAATTGCATCGGAATTAAATAGAAAATGCACAAAGCTGACTTAAGTACAAGAAGACTGACTCATCTTACTGTCTATGATTTGAACCATTCCTGTGACACTAGTTATAGGTTCCGAAGCTTCACTACAGGTGTACTGTATCTCTTGGACATTGTTATTGACGATTAAACACAGAAATTGCAACGGTATTATATACAAAAGCACAATGCCGACTTAAGTACAAGTAGACTGACTCTTCTTACTGTCTATGATTTGAACCATTCCTGTGACAGCAGTTATAGATTTTGATGCTTCACTTCAGGTTTACTGTGTCCCTCTGACCTTCTAATTGACGACGAAACACAGAAATTGCATAGGAATTAAATACAAAAGGCACAATGCCAACTTAAGAACAAGAAGACTGACTCTTCCTACTCTTTATGATTTGAACCATTTCTGTGACACTAGTTATAGATTCCGATGCTTCACGTGAGGTGTACTGCATCCATTGGACCTTCGTATTGAGGATGAAACACAGAAATTGCATCGGAATTAAATAGAATAGGCACAATGCCGACTTAAGTACAAGAAGGCTGACTCTTCTTACTGACTATGTTTTGAACCATTCCTGTGACACTAGTTATAGATTCCGATGCCTCACTTCAGGTTTACTGTATTCCTCGGACCTTCTTATTGACGACGAAACACAGAAATTGCATCGGAATTAAATACAAAAGGCACAATACCGACTTAAGTACAAGTAGTCTTACTCTTCCTACTGTCTATGTTTTGAACCATCCCTGTGACACTAGTTATAGACTCCGTTGCTTCACTTCAGGTTTACTGTATCCCTCTGACCTTCTTATTGATGATGAACCACAGAAATTGCATCGGAATTAAATAGAAAAGGCACAATGCCGACTTAAGTACAAGAAGACTGACTCTTCATACTGTCTATGTTTTCAACCGATCCTGTGACTCTAGTTATAGCTTCCGATGCTTCACTGCAGGTTTACTACATCCCTTGGACCTTTTTATTGACGAAGAAACACAGAAATTGCATCGGAATTAAAAACGAAAGGCACAATGCCGACTTAAGTACAAGAAGACTGACTCTTCTTTCTGTCTATGTCTTGAACCATTCCTGTGACACTAGTTATAGATTCCGATGCTTCACTTGAGGTGTACTGCATCAATTAGACCTTCTTATTGACGATGAAACACAGAAATTGCATCGGAATTAAATAGAGAAGGCACAATGCCGACTTAAGTACAAGAAGACTGACTCTTCTTAGTGACTATGTTTTGAACCATTCCAGTGACACTAGTTATAGATTCCGATGCTTCACTTCAGGTTAACTGTATCCCTCTGACCTTCTTATTCAAGATGAAACACAGAAATTGCATCGGAATTAAATACAAAAGGCACAATGAAGACTCAAGTACAAGAGGACTGACTCTTCCTACTGTCTATGTTTTGAAGCATTCCTGTGACACTAGTTACAGAATCCGATGCTTCACATCAGGTTTACTGTATCCCTCTGACCTTCTTATTGACGATGAGACACAGAAATTGCATCGGAATTAAATAGAAAATGCACAACGCTGACTTAAGTACAAGAAGACTGACTCATCTTACTGTCTATGATTTGAACCATTCCTGTGACACTAGTTATAGATTCCGAAGTTTCACTTCAGGTGTACTGTATCTCTTGGACTTTTTTATTGACGATGAAACACAGATATTGCATCGGAATTAAATACAAAAGGCACAATGCCGACTTAACTACATGTAGACTGACTCTTCTTACCGTCTATGTTTTGAACCAATCCTGTGGCACTAGTTATGGATTCAGATGCTTCAAGTTTACTGAATCCCTCTTACCTTCTTATTGGCGGTGAAACACAGAAATTGAATCGGAATTAAATACAAAAGGCACAATGCCGATTTAAGTACGAGAAGACTTACTCTTCTTTGTGACTATGTTTTGAACCATTCCTGTAGCACTAGATATAGATTCCGATGCCCCACTTCAGGTTTACTGTATCCCTTGGACCTTCTCATTGACGAACAAACACAGAAATTGCATCGGAATTAAATACAAAAGGCACAATGCCGACTTAAGTACAAGTAGTCTGACTCTTCCTACTGTCTATGTTCTAAACCAATCCTGTGACACTAGTTATGGATTCTGATGCTTCACTTCAGGTTTACTGTATCCTTCTGACCTTCTTATTGACGGTGAAACACAGAAATTGCATCGGAATTAAATACAAAAGGCACAATGCCGACTTAAGTACAAGAAGTCAGACTCTTCCTACTGTCTATGTTTTGAACAACTCCTGTGACACTAGTTATAGATTCCGATGCCTCACTTCAGGTTTACTGTATCCCTCTGACCTTCGTATTGACGATGAAACACAGAAATTGCATCGGAATTAAATAGGAAAGTCACAATGCCGACTTAAGTACAAGAAGACAGACTCTTCCAACTTCCTATGTTTTGTACCATTCCTGTGACACTAGATATAGATTCCGGTACTTCACTTCAGGTTTACTGTATCCCTCTGACCTTCTTGTTGACGATGAAACACATAAATTGCATCGGAATTAAATAAAATGAGCACATTGCCGACTCAAGTACAAGAAGACTGACTCTTCTTACTGTCTATGCTTTGAACAATTCCTGTGGTACTAGTTATGGATTCCGATGCCTCTCTTCAGGTTTACTGTATGTCTCTGACCTTCTTATTGACGATGAAACACAGAAATTGCATCGGAATTAAATACAAAAGGCACAATGCCGACTTAAGTAAAAGAAGACTGACTCTTCCTACTCTCTATGTTTTGAACCATTCCTGTGACACTAGTTATAGATTCCGATGCTTCACTTCAGGTTTACAGTATCCCTTGGACCTTCTTATTGACGATGAAACACAGAAATTGCATCGGAATTAAACAGAAATGGCACAATGCCGACTTAAGTACAAGAAGACTGACTCTTCCTACACTCAATGGTATGAACCATTACTGTGACACTAGTTATAGATTCCGATGCTTCACTACAGGTTAACTGTATCCCTCTGACCTTCCTATTGACGATGAAACATAGAAATTGCATCGGAATTAAATAGAATAGGCACAATGCCGCCTTAAGTACAAGAGGACTGACTCTTCCTACTGTCTATGTTTTGAAGCATTCCTGTGACACTAGTTACAGAATCCGATGCTTCACATCAGGTTTACTGTATCCCTCTGACCTTCTTATTGACGATGAGACACAGAAATTGCATCGGAATTAAATAGAAAATGCACAACGCTGACTTAAGTACAAGAAGACTGACTCATCTTACTGTCTATGATTTGAACCATTCCTGTGACACTAGTTATAGATTCCGAAGTTTCACTTCAGGTGTACTGTATCTCTTGGACTTTTTTATTGACGATGAAACACAGATATTGCATCGGAATTAAATACAAAAGGCACAATGCCGACTTAACTACATGTAGACTGACTCTTCTTACCGTCTATGTTTTGAACCAATCCTGTGGCACTAGTTATGGATTCTGATGCTTCAAGTTTACTGAATCCCTCTTACCTTCTTATTGGCGGTGAAACACAGAAATTGAATCGGAATTAAATACAAAAGGCACAATGCCGATTTAAGTACGAGAAGACTGACTCTTCTTTGTGACTATGTTTTGAACCATTCCTGTAGCACTAGTTATAGATTCCGATGCCCCACTTCAGGTTTACTGTATCCCTTGGACCTTCTCATTGACGAACAAACACAGAAATTGCATCGGAATTAAATACAAAAGGCACAATGCCGACTTAAGTACAAGTAGTCTGACTCTTCCTACTGTCTATGTTCTAAACCAATCCTGTGACACTAGTTATGGATTCTGATGCTTCACTTCAGGTTTACTGTATCCTTCTGACCTTCTTATTGACGGTGAAACACAGAAATTGCATCGGAATTAAATACAAAAGGCACAATGCCGACTTAAGTACAAGAAGTCAGACTCTTCCTACTGTCTATGTTTTGAACAACTCCTGTGACACTAGTTATAGATTCCGATGCCTCACTTCAGGTTTACTGTATCCCTCTGACCTTCGTATTGACGATGAAACACAGAAATTGCATCGGAATTAAATAGGAAAGTCACAATGCCGACTTAAGTACAAGAAGACTGACTCTTCCAACTTCCTATGTTTTGTACCATTCCTGTGACACTAGATATAGATTCCGGTACTTCACTTCAGGTTTACTGTATCCCTCTGACCTTCTTATTGACGATGAAACACATAAATTGCATCGGAATTAAATAAAATGAGCACAATGCCGACTCAAGTACAAGAAGACTGACTCTTCTTACTGTCTATGCTTTGAACAATTCCTGTGGTACTAGTTATGGATTCCGATGCCTCTCTTCAGGTTTACTGTATGTCTCTGACCTTCTTATTGACGATGAAACACAGAAATTGCATCGGAATTAAATACAAAAGGCACAATGCCGACTTAAGTAAAAGAAGACTGACTCTTCCTACTCTCTATGTTTTGAACCATTCCTGTGACACTAGTTATAGATTCCGATGCTTCACTTCAGGTTTACAGTATCCCTTGGACCTTCTTATTGACGATGAAACACAGAAATTGCATCGGAATTAAACAGAAATGGCACAATGCCGACTTAAGTACAAGAAGACTGACTCTTCCTACACTCAATGGTATGAACCATTACTGTGACACTAGTTATAGATTCCGATGCTTCACTACAGGTTAACTGTATCCCTCTGACCTTCTTATTGACGATGAAACACAGAAATTGCATCGGAATTAAATAGAATAGGCACAATGCCGCCTTAAGTACAAGAAGACTGACTCTTCTTACTGACTATGTTTTGAACCATTCCTGTGACACTAGTTATATATTCCGATGCCTCACTTCAGGTTTACTGTATCCCTCTGACCTTCTTATTGACGATGAAACACAGAAATTGCATCGGAATTAAATAGAAAATGCACAATGCCGACTTATGTACAAGACGACTGACTCTTCCTACTTTCTATGTTTTGAACCATTCCTGTAAAACTAGGTATAGTTTCCGATTCTTCACTTCAGGTTCACTGTATCCCTCTGACCTTCTTATTGACGATGAAACACAGAAATTGCATCGGAATTAAATAGAAAATGCACAAAGCTGACTTAAGTACAAGAAGACTGACTCATCTTACTGTCTATGATTTGAACCATTCCTGTGACACTAGTTATAGATTCCGAAGCTTCACTTCAGGTGTACTGTATCTCTTGGTCTTTGTTATTGACGATTAAACAGAGAAATTGCAACGGTATTATATACAAAAGCACAATGCCCACTTAAGTACAAGTAGACTGACTCTTCTTACTGTCTATGTTTAAACCATTCCTGTGACACTATTTATAGATTTTGATGCTTCACTTCAGGTTTACTGTGTCCCTCTGACCTTGTAATTGACGGCGAAACACAGAAATTGCATAGGAATTAAATGCAAAAGGCACAATGCCGACTTAAGAACAAGAAGACTGACTCTTCCCACTGTCTATGATTTGAACCATTTCTGTGACACTAGTTATAGATTCCGATGCTTCACTTCAGGTTTACAGTATCCCTTGGACCTTCTTATTGACGATGAAACACAGAAATTGCATCGAAATTAAACAGAAAAGGCACAATGCCGACTTAAGTACAAGAAGACTGACTCTTCCTACACTCAATGGTTTGAACCATTCCTGTGACACTAGTTATAGATTCCGATGCTTGACTTCAGGTTAACTGTATCCCTCTGTCCTTCTTATTGACGATGAAACACAGAAATTGCATCGGAATTAAATACAAAAGGCACAATGCCGACTCAAGTACAAGAAGACTGACTCTTCCTACAGTCTATGTTTTGAAACATTCCTGTGACACTAGTTATAGAATCCGATGCTTCACATCAGGTTTACTGTATCCCTCTGACCTTCTTATTGACGATTAGACACAGAAACTGCATCGAAATTAAATGCAAATGGCACAATGCCGACTCAAGTACAAGAAGACTGACTCTTCCTACTGCCTATGATTTGAAACATTCCTCTGACACTAGTTATAGATTCCGATGCTTCACTTCAGGTTTACTGCATCCATTGGACCTTCTTATTGACGATGAAACACAGAAATTGCATCGGAATTAAATAGAATAGGCACAATGCCGACTTAAGTACAAGAAGACTGACTCTTCTTACTGACTATGATTTGAACCATTCCTGTGACACTAGTTACAGATTCCGAAGCTTCTTTTCAGGTGTACTGTATCTCTTGGACTTTTTATTGACGATGAAACACAGAAATTGCATCGGAATTAAATTGAATAGGCACAATGCCGACTTAAGTACAAGACGACTGACTCTTCCTACTTTCTATGTTTGAACCATTCCTGTGACACTAGGTATAGTTTCCGATTCTTCACTTCAGGTTTACTGTATCCCTCTGACCTTCTTATTGACGATGAAACACAGAAATTGCATCCTAATTAAATACAAAAGGCACAATGCCGACTTAAGTACAAGTAGTGTGACTCTTCCTACTGTCTATGTTTTGAACCATCCCTGTGACACTAGTTATAGACTCCGATGCTTCACTTCAGGTTTACTGTATCCCTCTGACCTTCTTATTGATGATGAACCACAGAAATTGCATCGGAATTAAATAGAAAAGGCACAATGCCGACTTAAGTACAAGAAGACTGACTCTTCATACTGTCTATGCTTTCAACCGATCCTGTGACACTAGTTATAGCTTCCGATGCTTCACTGCAGGTTTACTACATCCCTTGGACCTTTTTATTGACGAAGAAACACCGAAATTGCATCGGAATTAAATACGAAAGGCACAATGCCGACTTCAGTACAAGAAGACTGACTCTTCTTTCTGTCTATGTCTTGAACCATTCCTGTGACACTAGTTATAGATTCCGATGCTTCACTTGAGGTGTACTGCATCAATTGGACCCTGTTATTGACGATGAAACACAGAAATTGCATCGGAATTAAATAGAAAAGGCACAATGCCGACTTAAGTACAAGAAGACTGACTCTTCATACTGTCTATGCTTTCAACCGATCCTGTGACACTAGTTATAGCTTCCGATGTTTCACTGCAGGTTTACTACATCCCTTGGACCTTTTTATTGACGAAGAAACACCGAAATTGCATCGGAATTAAATACGAAAGGCACAATGCCGACTTAAGTACAAGAAGACTGAGTCTTCCTACTGTCTATGTTATGAACCATTTCTGTGACACTAGTTATAGATTCCGATGCTTCACTTGAGGTTTACTGTATCCCTCCGACCTTCTTATTGACGATGAAACACAGAAATTGCATCGGAATTAAATACAAAAGGCACAATGCCGACTCAAGTAGAAGGAGACTGACTCTTTCTACTGTCTATGATTTGAACCATTTCTGTGACACTAGTTATAGATTCCGATGCTTCACTTAAGGTTTACCGTATCCCTCTGACCTTCTTATTAACGATGAAACACAGAAATTGCATCGGAATTAAATAGAAAGGGCACAACGCTGACTTAAGTACAAGAAGACTGACTCTTCTTACTGTTTATAATGTGAACCATTCCTGTGACACTAGTTATAGATTCCGATGCTTCACTTCAGATGTACTGTATCCCTTGGTCCTTCTTATTGACGATGAAACACAGATATTACATCTGAATTAAATACAAAAGGCACAATGCCGACTTAACTACAAGTAGACTGACTTTTCTTACTGTCTATGTTTTGAACCAATCCTGTGGCACTCGTTATGGATTCTGATGCTTCAAGTTTACTGAATCCCTCTGACCTTCTTATTGGCGGTGAAACACAGAAATTGAATCGGAATTAAATACAAAAGGCACAATGCCGACTTAAGTACGAGAAGACTGACTCTTCTTTCTGACTATGTTTTGAACCATTCCTGTAGCACTAGTTATAGATTCCGATGGCCCACTTCAGGTTTACTGTATCCCTTGGACCTTCTCATTGACGAACAAACACAGAAATTGCATCGGAATTAAATACAAAAGGCACAATGCCGACTTAAGTACAAGTAGTCTGACTCTTCCTACTGTCTATGTTCTAAACCAATCCTGTGACACTAGTTATGGATTCTGATGCTTCACTTCAGGTTTACTGTATCCTTCTGACCTTCTTATTGACGGTGAAACACAGAAATTGCATCGGAATTAAATACAAAAGGCACAATGCCGACTTAAGTACAAGAAGTCAGACTCTTCCTACTGTCTATGTTTTGAACAACTCCTGTGACACTAGTTATAGATTCCGATGCCTCACTTCAGGTTTACTGTATCCCTCTGACCTTCGTATTGACGATGAAACACAGAAATTGCATCGGAATTAAATAGGAAAGTCACAATGCCGACTTAAGTACAAGAAGACAGACTCTTCCAACTTCCTATGTTTTGTACCATTCCTGTGACACTAGATATAGATTCCGGTACTTCACTTCAGGTTTACTGTATCCCTCTGACCTTCTTATTGACGATGAAACACATAAATTGCATCGGAATTAAATAAAATGAGCACAATGCCGACTCAAGTACAAGAAGACTGACTCTTCTTACTGTCTATGCTTTGAACAATTCCTGTGGTACTAGTTATGGATTCCGATGCCTCTCTTCAGGTTTACTGTATGTCTCTGACCTTCTTATTGACGATGAAACACAGAAATTGCATCGGAATTAAATACAAAAGGCACAATGCCGACTTAAGTAAAAGAAGACTGACTCTTCCTACTCTCTATGTTTTGAACCATTCCTGTGACACTAGTTATAGATTCCGATGCTTCACTTCAGGTTTACAGTATCCCTTGGACCTTCTTATTGACGATGAAACACAGAAATTGCATCGGAATTAAACAGAAATGGCACAATGCCGACTTAAGTACAAGAAGACCGACTCTTCCTACACTCAATGGTATGAACCATTACTGTGACACTAGTTATAGATTCCGATGCTTCACTACAGGTTAACTGTATCCCTCTGACCTTCCTATTGACGATGAAACATAGAAATTGCATCGGAATTAAATAGAATAGGCACAATGCCGCCTTAAGTACAAGAGGACTGACTCTTCCTACTGTCTATGTTTTGAAGCATTCCTGTGACACTAGTTACAGAATCCGATGCTTCACATCAGGTTTACTGTATCCCTCTGACCTTCTTATTGACGATGAGACACAGAAATTGCATCGGAATTAAATAGAAAATGCACAACGCTGACTTAAGTACAAGAAGACTGACTCATCTTACTGTCTATGATTTGAACCATTCCTGTGACACTAGTTATAGATTCCGAAGTTTCACTTCAGGTGTACTGTATCTCTTGGACTTTTTTATTGACGATGAAACACAGATATTGCATCGGAATTAAATACAAAAGGCACAATGCCGACTTAACTACATGTAGACTGACTCTTCTTACCGTCTATGTTTTGAACCAATCCTGTGGCACTAGTTATGGATTCTGATGCTTCAAGTTTACTGAATCCCTCTTACCTTCTTATTGGCGGTGAAACACAGAAATTGAATCGGAATTAAATACAAAAGGCACAACGCCGATTTAAGTACGAGAAGACTGACTCTTCTTTGTGACTATGTTTTGAACCATTCCTGTAGCACTAGTTATAGATTCCGATGCCCCACTTCAGGTTTACTGTATCCCTTGGACCTTCTCATTGACGAACAAACACAGAAATTGCATCGGAATTAAATACAAAAGGCACAATGCCGACTTAAGTACAAGTAGTCTGACTCTTCCTACTGTCTATGTTCTAAACCAATCCTGTGACACTAGTTATGGATTCTGATGCTTCACTTCAGGTTTACTGTATCCTTCTGACCTTCTTATTGACGGTGAAACACAGAAATTGCATCGGAATTAAATACAAAAGGCACAATGCCGACTTAAGTACAAGAAGTCAGACTCTTCCTACTGTCTATGTTTTGAACAACTCCTGTGACACTAGTTATAGATTCCGATGCCTCACTTCAGGTTTACTGTATCCCTCTGACCTTCGTATTGACGATGAAACACAGAAATTGCATCGGAATTAAATAGGAAAGTCACAATGCCGACTTAAGTACAAGAAGACTGACTCTTCCAACTTCCTATGTTTTGTACCATTCCTGTGACACTAGATATAGATTCCGGTACTTCACTTCAGGTTTACTGTATCCCTCTGACCTTCTTATTGACGATGAAACACATAAATTGCATCGGAATTAAATAAAATGAGCACAATGCCGACTCAAGTACAAGAAGACTGACTCTTCTTACTGTCTATGCTTTGAACAATTCCTGTGGTACTAGTTATGGATTCCGATGCCTCTCTTCAGGTTTACTGTATGTCTCTGACCTTCTTATTGACGATGAAACACAGAAATTGCATCGGAATTAAATACAAAAGGCACAATGCCGACTTAAGTAAAAGAAGACTGACTCTTCCTACTCTCTATGTTTTGAACCATTCCTGTGACACTAGTTATAGATTCCGATGCTTCACTTCAGGTTTACAGTATCCCTTGGACCTTCTTATTGACGATGAAACACAGAAATTGCATCGGAATTAAACAGAAATGGCACAATGCCGACTTAAGTACAAGAAGACTGACTCTTCCTACACTCAATGGTATGAACCATTACTGTGACACTAGTTATAGATTCCGATGCTTCACTACAGGTTAACTGTATCCCTCTGACCTTCTTATTGACGATGAAACACAGAAATTGCATCGGAATTAAATAGAATAGGCACAATGCCGCCTTAAGTACAAGAAGACTGACTCTTCTTACTGACTATGTTTTGAACCATTCCTGTGACACTAGTTATATATTCCGATGCCTCACTTCAGGTTTACTGTATCCCTCTGACCTTCTTATTGACGATGAAACACAGAAATTGCATCGGAATTAAATAGAAAATGCACAATGCCGACTTATGTACAAGACGACTGACTCTTCCTACTTTCTATGTTTTGAACCATTCCTGTAAAACTAGGTATAGTTTCCGATTCTTCACTTCAGGTTCACTGTATCCCTCTGACCTTCTTATTGACGATGAAACACAGAAATTGCATCGGAATTAAATAGAAAATGCACAAAGCTGACTTAAGTACAAGAAGACTGACTCATCTTACTGTCTATGATTTGAACCATTCCTGTGACACTAGTTATAGATTCCGAAGCTTCACTTCAGGTGTACTGTATCTCTTGGTCTTTGTTATTGACGATTAAACAGAGAAATTGCAACGGTATTATATACAAAAGCACAATGCCCACTTAAGTACAAGTAGACTGACTCTTCTTACTGTCTATGTTTAAACCATTCCTGTGACACTATTTATAGATTTTGATGCTTCACTTCAGGTTTACTGTGTCCCTCTGACCTTGTAATTGACGGCGAAACACAGAAATTGCATAGGAATTAAATGCAAAAGGCACAATGCCGACTTAAGAACAAGAAGACTGACTCTTCCCACTGTCTATGATTTGAACCATTTCTGTGACACTAGTTATAGATTCCGATGCTTCACTTCAGGTTTACAGTATCCCTTGGACCTTCTTATTGACGATGAAACACAGAAATTGCATCGAAATTAAACAGAAAAGGCACAATGCCGACTTAAGTACAAGAAGACTGACTCTTCCTACACTCAATGGTTTGAACCATTCCTGTGACACTAGTTATAGATTCCGATGCTTGACTTCAGGTTAACTGTATCCCTCTGTCCTTCTTATTGACGATGAAACACAGAAATTGCATCGGAATTAAATACAAAAGGCACAATGCCGACTCAAGTACAAGAAGACTGACTCTTCCTACAGTCTATGTTTTGAAACATTCCTGTGACACTAGTTATAGAATCCGATGCTTCACATCAGGTTTACTGTATCCCTCTGACCTTCTTATTGACGATTAGACACAGAAACTGCATCGAAATTAAATGCAAATGGCACAATGCCGACTCAAGTACAAGAAGACTGACTCTTCCTACTGCCTATGATTTGAAACATTCCTCTGACACTAGTTATAGATTCCGATGCTTCACTTCAGGTTTACTGCATCCATTGGACCTTCTTATTGACGATGAAACACAGAAATTGCATCGGAATTAAATAGAATAGGCACAATGCCGACTTAAGTACAAGAAGACTGACTCTTCTTACTGACTATGATTTGAACCATTCCTGTGACACTAGTTACAGATTCCGAAGCTTCTTTTCAGGTGTACTGTATCTCTTGGACTTTTTATTGACGATGAAACACAGAAATTGCATCGGAATTAAATTGAATAGGCACAATGCCGACTTAAGTACAAGACGACTGACTCTTCCTACTTTCTATGTTTGAACCATTCCTGTGACACTAGGTATAGTTTCCGATTCTTCACTTCAGGTTTACTGTATCCCTCTGACCTTCTTATTGACGATGAAACACAGAAATTGCATCCTAATTAAATACAAAAGGCACAATGCCGACTTAAGTACAAGTAGTGTGACTCTTCCTACTGTCTATGTTTTGAACCATCCCTGTGACACTAGTTATAGACTCCGATGCTTCACTTCAGGTTTACTGTATCCCTCTGACCTTCTTATTGATGATGAACCACAGAAATTGCATCGGAATTAAATAGAAAAGGCACAATGCCGACTTAAGTACAAGAAGACTGACTCTTCATACTGTCTATGCTTTCAACCGATCCTGTGACACTAGTTATAGCTTCCGATGCTTCACTGCAGGTTTACTACATCCCTTGGACCTTTTTATTGACGAAGAAACACCGAAATTGCATCGGAATTAAATACGAAAGGCACAATGCCGACTTCAGTACAAGAAGACTGACTCTTCTTTCTGTCTATGTCTTGAACCATTCCTGTGACACTAGTTATAGATTCCGATGCTTCACTTGAGGTGTACTGCATCAATTGGACCCTGTTATTGACGATGAAACACAGAAATTGCATCGGAATTAAATAGAAAAGGCACAATGCCGACTTAAGTACAAGAAGACTGACTCTTCATACTGTCTATGCTTTCAACCGATCCTGTGACACTAGTTATAGCTTCCGATGTTTCACTGCAGGTTTACTACATCCCTTGGACCTTTTTATTGACGAAGAAACACCGAAATTGCATCGGAATTAAATACGAAAGGCACAATGCCGACTTAAGTACAAGAAGACTGAGTCTTCCTACTGTCTATGTTATGAACCATTTCTGTGACACTAGTTATAGATTCCGATGCTTCACTTGAGGTTTACTGTATCCCTCCGACCTTCTTATTGACGATGAAACACAGAAATTGCATCGGAATTAAATACAAAAGGCACAATGCCGACTCAAGTAGAAGGAGACTGACTCTTTCTACTGTCTATGATTTGAACCATTTCTGTGACACTAGTTATAGATTCCGATGCTTCACTTAAGGTTTACCGTATCCCTCTGACCTTCTTATTAACGATGAAACACAGAAATTGCATCGGAATTAAATAGAAAGGGCACAACGCTGACTTAAGTACAAGAAGACTGACTCTTCTTACTGTTTATAATGTGAACCATTCCTGTGACACTAGTTATAGATTCCGATGCTTCACTTCAGATGTACTGTATCCCTTGGTCCTTCTTATTGACGATGAAACACAGATATTACATCTGAATTAAATACAAAAGGCACAATGCCGACTTAACTACAAGTAGACTGACTTTTCTTACTGTCTATGTTTTGAACCAATCCTGTGGCACTCGTTATGGATTCTGATGCTTCAAGTTTACTGAATCCCTCTGACCTTCTTATTGGCGGTGAAACACAGAAATTGAATCGGAATTAAATACAAAAGGCACAATGCCGACTTAAGTACGAGAAGACTGACTCTTCTTTCTGACTATGTTTTGAACCATTCCTGTAGCACTAGTTATAGATTCCGATGGCCCACTTCAGGTTTACTGTATCCCTTGGACCTTCTAATTGACGAACAAACACAGAAATCGCATCGGAATTAAATACAAAAGGCACAATGCCGACTTAAGTACAAGTAGTCTGACTCTTCCTACTGTCTATGTTTTAAACGTATCCTGTGACACTAGTTATGGATTCTGATGCTTCACTTCAGGTTTACTGTATCCCTCTGACCTTCTTATTGACGGTGAAACACAGAAATTGCATCGGAATTAAATACAAAAGGCACAATGCCGACTGAAGTACAAGAAGACTGACTTTTCCTACTGTCTATGTTTTGAACAACTCCTGTGACACTAGTTATAGATTCCGATGCCTCACTTCAGGTTTACTGTATCCCTCTGACCTTCGTATTGACGATGAAACACAGAAATTGCATCGGAATTAAATAGGAAAGGCACAATGCCGACTTAAGTACAAGAAGACTGACTCTGCCTACTTTCTATGCTTTGTACCATTCCTGTGACACTAGTTATAGATTCCGGTACTTCACGTCAGGTTTACTGTATACCTCTGACCTTCTTATTGACGATGAAACACAGAAATTGCATCGGAATTAAATAAAAAAGGCACAATGCCGACTCAAGTACAAGAAGACTGACTCCTCTTACTGTCTATGTTTTGAACAATTCCTGTGACACTAGTTATAGATTCCGATGCCTCACTTCAGGTTTACTGTATCCCTCTGACCTTCTTATTGACGATGAAACACAGAAATTGCATCGGAATTAAATACAAAAGGCACAATGCCGACTTAAGTAAAAGAAGACTGACTCTTCCTACTCTCTATGTTTTGAACCATTCCTGTGACACTAGTTATAGATTCCGATGCTTCACTTCAGGTTTACAGTATCCCTTGGACCTTCTTATTGACGATGAAACACAGAAATTGCATCGGAATTAAACAGAAAAGGCACAATGCCGACTTAAGTACAAGAAGACTGACTCTTCTTACTGTCTATGTTTGTACCATTGCTGTGACACTAGTTATAACTTCCGGTGCCTCACTTCAGGAGTACTGCATCCCTTGGACCTTGTTATTGACGATGAAACACGGAAATTGCATCGGAATTAACTAGAATAGGCTCAATGCCGACTTAAGTACAAGAAGACTGACCCTTCTTACTGTCTATGTTTTAAACCATTCCTGTGACACTAGGTATAGGTTCCGATTCTTCACTTCAGGTTTACTGTATCCCTCTGACCTATTTATTGACGATGAAACACAGTAATTGCATCGGAATTGAATACAAAAGGCACAATACAGACTCAAGTACAAGAAGACTGACTCTTCTTACTGTCTATGCTTTGAACCATTCCAGTGACACTAGTTATAGATTCCGATGCCTCACTTCTGATTTACTGTTTCCCTCTGACCACCTTATTGACGATGAAACACAGAAATTGCATCGGAATTAAATAGAAGAGGCACAATGCCGACATAAGTACAAGAAGACTGACTCTTCTTACTGTCTATGTTTTGAACCATTCCTGTGACACTAGGTATAGATTCCGATGCTTCACTTCAGGTTAACTGTATCCCTCTGACCTTCTTATGGACGATGAAACACAGAAATTGCATCGGAATTAAATACAAAAGGCACAATGCCGACTCAAGTACAAGAAGACTGACCCTTCCTACTGTCTATGTTTTGAAGAATTCCTGTGACGCTAGTTATAGAATCCGATCCTTTACATCAGGTTTACTGTATCCCTCTGACCTTCTTCCTGACGATGAAACACAGAAATTGCATCGGAATTAAACAGAAAATGCACCAAGCTGACTTAAGTACAAGAAGACTGACTCAGCTTACTGTCTATGATTTGAACCATTCCTGTGACACTAGTTATGGATTCCGAAGCTTCACTTCAGGTGTACTGTATCTCTTGGACTTTCTTATTGACGATTAAACACAGAAATTGCATCGGAATTATATACAAAAGCACAATGCCGACTTGAGTACAAGTAGACTGACTCTTCTTACTGTCTATGTTTTGAACGATTCCTGTGACACTAGTTATAGATTTTGATGCTTCTCTTCAGGATTACTGTGTCCCTCTGACGTTCTAATTGGCAACGAAATACAGAAATTGCATAGGAATTAAATACAAAAGGCACAATGCCGACATAAGGACAAGAAGACTGACTCTTCTTACTGACTATGTTTTGAACCATTCCTGTGCCACTAATTATAGATTCCGATGCCTCACTTCAGTTTTACTGTATCCCTCTGACCTTTTTATTGCCGATGAAACACAGAAATTGCATCGGAATAAAATACAAAAGGCACAATGTCGACTTAAGTACAAGAAGACTGACTCTTCCTACTGTCTATGCTTTGAAACATTCCTGTGACACTAGTTATAGAATCCGATGCTTCACATCAGGTTTACTGCATCCCTCTGACCTTCTTATTGACGATTAGACACAGAAATAGCATCGAAATTAAATGCAAAAGGCACAATGCCGACTCAAGTACAGGAAGACTGACTCTTCCTACTGCCTATGATTTGAACCATTATTGTGACACTAGTTATAGATTCCGATGCTTCACTTCAGGTTTACTGTATCCCTCTGACGTTCTTATTGACGATGAAACACAGATATTGCATCGGAATTAAATAGAAAATGCACAAAGCTGATTTAAGTACAAGAAGACTGACTCATCTTACTGTCTATGATTTGAACCATTCCTGTGACACTAGTTATAGATTCCGAAGCTTCACTTCAGGTGTACTGTATCTCTTGGACTTTCTTATTGACGATTAAACACAGAAATTGCATCGGAATTATATACAAAAGCACAATGCCGACTTAAGTACAAGTAGACTGACTCTTCTTACTGTCTATGTCTTGAACCATTCCTGTGACACTAGTTATAGAATTTGATGCTCCACTTCAGGTTTACTGTAACTCTCTGACCTTCTTATTGACGATGAAACACAGAAATTGCATCGGAATTAGATGCAAAAAGTACAATGCCGACTTCAGTACAAAAGGACCGACTCTTCTACTGTCTATGTTTTGAATCGTTCCTGTGACACTAGTTACAGTTTCCGATGCTTCACTTCAGGTTTACTGTATCCCTTGGACACTCTTATTGACGACGAAACACAGAAATTGCATCGGAATTAAATAGAGAAGGCACAATGCCGACTTGAGTACAAGAAGACTGACCCTTCCTATTGTCTATGTTTTGAACTATTCCTGTGACACTAGTTATAGATTCCGATGCTTCACTTCAGGTTTACTGTATCCCTCTGAACTTCTTATTGACGATGAAACATAGAAATTTCATCGGAATATAATAGAAAAGGCACAATGCCGACTTAAGTACAAGAAGACTAACTCTTCTTACTATCTATGTTTGAACCATTCCTGTGACACTAGTTATAGATACCGATGCTTCACTTCAGGTTTACTGTATCCCTTGGACCTTCTTATTGACGACGAAACACAGAAATTGCATCGGAATTAAATAGAAAAAGCACAAGTCCGACTTAAGTACAAGAAGACTGACTCATCCTGCTGTCTATGCTTTGAACCATTCCTGTGACACTAGTTATAGATTCCGATGCTTCACGTAAATTTTACTGTATCCCTTGGACCTTCTTATTGACAATGAAACACAGAAATTGCATCGGAATTAACTACAAAATCCACAATGCCGACTTATGTACAAAAGACTGACTCAACTTAATGTCTATGTTTTGAACCATTCCTGTGACACTAGGTACAGATTCCGATGCTTCACTTTAGGTTTACTGTATCCCTTGGACCTTCTTATTGACGACGAAACACACAAATTGCATCAGAATTAAATAGAAAAGACACAATGCCGACTTGAGTACAAGAAGACTGACCCTTCCTGTTGTCTATGTTTTAAACCATTCCTGTGACACTAGTTATAGATTCCGATGCTTCACTTCAGGTTTACTGTATCTTTCTGACCATCTTATTGACAATGAAACACAGAAATTACATCGGAATATAATAGAAAAGGCACAATGCCGACTTAAGTACAAGAAGACTGATTCTTCTTACTGTCTATGTTTAAAACCATTCCTGTGACACTAGTTATAGATTCCGATGCTTCACTTCAGGTTTACTGTATCCCTTGGACCTTCTTATTGACGATGAACCACAGAAATTGCATCGGAATTAAATAGAAGAGGCACAATGCCGACATAAGTACAAGAAGACTGACTCTTCTTACTGTCTATGTTTTGAACCATTCCTGTGACGCTAGTTATAGAATCCGATGCTTCACATCAGGTTTACTGTATCCCTCTGACCTTCTTACTGACGATGAAACACAGAAATTGCATCGGAATTAAACAGAAAATGCACTAAGCTGACTTAAGTACAAGAAGACTGACTCATCTTACTGTCTATGATTTGAACCATTCCTGTGACACTAGTTATGGATTCCGAAGCTTCACTTCAGGTGTACTGTATCTCTTGGACGTTCTTATTGACGAATAAACACAGAAATTGCATCGGAATTATATACAAAACACAATGCCGACTTAAGTACAAGTAGACTGACTCTTCTTACTGTCTATGTTTTGAACCATTCCTGTGACACTAATTATAGATTTTGATGCTTCTCATCAGGTTTACTGTGTCCCTCTGACGTTCTAATTGGCAACGAAATACAGAAATTGCATAGGAATTAAATCCAAATGCACAATGCCGACTTAAGGACAAGAAGACTGACTCTTCTTACTGACTAAGTTTTGAACCATTCCTGTGACACTAGTTATAGATTCCGATGCTTCACTTCAGATTTACTGTATCCCTTGGACCTTCTTATTGACGATGAAACACAGAAATGGCATCGGAATTAAATACAAAAGGCACAACGCCGACTTATGGACAAAAGACCGACTCATCTTACTGTCTATGTTTTGAACCATTCCTGTGACACTAGATATAGATTCCGATGCTTCACTTCAGGTTTACTGTATCCGTCTGACCTTCTTATTGTCGACGAAACACAGAAATTGCATCGGAATTAAATGGAAGAGGCACAATGCCGACTTAAGTACAAGAAGACTGACTCTTCCTACAGTCTATGTTTTGAACCATTATTGTGACACTAGTTATAGATTCCGATGCTTCACCTCAGGTTTACTGTAACTGTCTGACCTTCTTATTGACGATGAAACACAGAAATTGCATCGGAATTAGATGCAAAAAGTATAATGCCGACTTCAGTACAAAAGGACCCACTCTTCTTACTGTCTATGTTTTGAATCATTCCTGTGACACTAGTTACAGTTTCCGATGCTTCACTTCAGGTTTACTGTATCCCTTGGACACTCTTATTGACGACGAAAATCAGAAATTGCAACGGAATTAAATAGAGAAGGCACAATGCCGACTTCAGTACAAGAAGACTGACCCTTCCTATTGTCTATGTTTTGAACTAATCCTGTGACACTAGTTATAGATTCCGATGCTTCACTTTAGGTTTACTGTATCCCTCTGAACTTCTTATTGACGATGAAACACAGAAATTTCATCGGAATATAATAGAAAAGGCACAATGCCGACTTAAGTACAAGAAGACTAACTCTTCTTACTGTCTATGTTTTGAACCATTCCTGTGACACTAGTTATAGATACCGATGCTTCACTTCAGGTTTACTGTATCCCTTGGACCTTCTTATTGACGACGAAACACAGAAATTGCATCGGAATTAAATAGAAAAAGCACAAGTCCGACTTAAGTACAAGAAGACTGACTTATCCTACTGTCTATGTTTTGAACCATTCCTGTGACACTAGTTATAGATTCCGATGCTTCACTTCAGGTATACTGTATCCCTCTGACCTTCTTATTGACGATGAAACACAGAAGTTGCATCGGAATTAAATACAAAAGGCACATAGCCAACTTAAGTACAAGTAGACTGATTCTCCTTACTGTCTATGTTTTGAACCATTCCTGTGACACTAGTTATAGATTCCGATGCTTCACGTAAATTTTACTGTATCCCTTGGACCTTCTTATTGACGATGAAACACAGATATTACATCGGAATTAAACACAAAATCCACAATGCCGACTTATGTACAAAAGGCTGACTCATCTTAATGTCTATGTTTTGAACCATTCCTCTGACACTAGTTATAGATTCCGATGCTTCACTTCAGGTTAACTGTATCCCTCTGACCTTCTAATTGTCGACGAAACACAGAAATTGCATCGGAATTAAATATAAAGTGGCACAATGCCGACTTAAATACAAGAAGACTGACTCTTCTTACTGACTATGTTTTGAACCATTCCTGTGACACCACTTATTGATTCCGATGCAATACTTCAGGTTTACTGTATCCCTCTGACCTTCTTATTGATGATGAAACACAGAAATTGCATCGTAATTAAATAGAAAAGGCACAATGCCAACTTAAGTACAAGAAGCACGACTCTTCTTACTGTCTATTATTTGAACCATTCCTGTGACACTAGTTATGGATTCCGAAGCTTCACTTCAGGTGTACTGTATTTCTTGGACTTTCTTATTGACGACGAAACACAGAAATTGCATCGGAATTAAATAGAAAAAGCACAAGTCCGACTTAAGTACAAGTAGACTGACTCTTCTTACTGTCTATGATTTGAACGATTCCTGTGACACTAGTTATAGATTTTGATGCTTCTCTTCAGGTTTACTGTGTCCCTCTGACGTTCTAATTGGCAACGAAATACAGAAATTGCATAGGAATTAAATACAAAAGGCACAATGCCGACTTAAGTACAAGAAGACTGACTCTTCTTACTGTCTATGTTTGTAACCATTCCTGTGACACTAGTTATAGATTCTGACGTTTCACTTCAGGTTTACTGTATCCATGTGACCGTCCTATTGAAGATGAAACACAGAAATGGCATCGGAATTAAATACAAAAGGCACAATGCCGGCTTATGGACAAAAGACCGACTCATCTTACTGTCTATGTTTTGAACCATTCCTGTGACACTAGTTATAGATTCCGATGCTTCACTTCAGGTTTACTGTATCCCTCTGACCTTCTTATTGTCGACGAAACACAGAAATTGCATCGGAATTAAATAGAAGAGGAACAATGCCGACTTAAGTACAAGAAGACTGACTCTTCCTACAGTCTATGTTTTGAACCATACCTGTGACACTAGCTATAGATTCCGATGCTTCACCTCAGGTTTACTGTAACTCTCTGACCTTCTTATTGACGATGAAACACAGAAATAGATCGGAATTAGATGCAAAAAGTACAATGCCGACTTCAGTACAAAAGGACCGACTCTTCTTACTGTCTATGTTTTGAATCATTCCTGTGACACTAGTTACAGTTTCTGATGCTTCACTTCAGGTTTACTGTATCCCTTGGACACTCTTATTGACGATGAAACACAGAAATTGCATCGGAATTAAATAGAGAAGGCACAATGCCGACTTGAGTACAAGAAGACTGACCCTTCCTATTGTCTATGTTTTGAACTATTCCTGTGACACTAGTTATAGATTCCGATGCTTCACTTCAGGTTTACTGTATCCCTCTGACCTTCTTATTGACGATGAAACACAGAAATTGCATTGGAATTAAATAGAAAAGGCACAATGCCGACTTAAGTTCAAGAAGACTGACTCTTCTTACTGACTATGTTTGAACAATTTCTGTGACACTAGTTATAGATTCCGATGCTTCACTTCAGGTTTACTGTATCCCTTGGACCTTCTTATTGACGATGAAACACAGAAATTTCATCGGAATATAATAGAAAAGGCACAATGCCGACTTAAGTACAAGAAGACTAACTCTTCTTACTGTCTATGTTTTGAACCATTCCGGTGACACTAGTTATAGATACCGATGCTTCACTTCAGGTTTATTGTATCCCTTGGACCTTCTTATTGACGACGAAACACATAAATTGCATCGGAATTAAATAAAATGAGCACAATGCCGACTCAAGTACAAGAAGACTGACTCTTCTTACTGTCTATGCTTTGAACAATTCCTGTGGTACTAGTTATGGATTCCGATGCCTCTCTTCAGGTTTACTGTATGTCTCTGACCTTCTTATTGACGATGAAACACAGAAATTGCATCGGAATTAAATACAAAAGGCACAATGCCGACTTAAGTAAAAGAAGACTGACTCTTCCTACTCTCTATGTTTTGAACCATTCCTGTGACACTAGTTATAGATTCCGATGCTTCACTTCAGGTTTACAGTGTCCCTTGGACCTTCTTATTGACGATGAAACACAGAAATTGCATCGGAATTTAACAGAAATGGCACAATGCCGACTTAAGTACAAGAAGACTGACTCTTCCTACACTCAATGGTTTGAACCATTACTGTGACACTAGTTATAGATTCCGATGCTTCACTACAGGTTAACTGTATCCCTCTGACCTTCTTATTGACGATGAAACACAGAAATTGCATCGGAATTAAATAGAATAGGCACAATGCCGCCTTAAGTACAAGAAGACTGACTCTTCTTACTGACTATGTTTTGAACCATTCCTGTGACACTAGTTATATATTCCGATGCCTCACTTCAGGTTTACTGTATCCCTCTGACCTTCTTATTGACGATGAAACACAGAAATTGCATCGGAATTAAATAGAAAATGCACAATGCCGACTTATGTACAAGACGACTGACACTTCCTACTTTCTATGTTTTGAACCATTCCTGTAAAACTAGGTATAGTTTCCGATTCTTCACTTCAGGTTCACTGTATCCCTCTGACCTTCTTATTGACGATGAAACACAGAAATTGCATCGGAATTAAATAGAAAATGCACAAAGCTGACTTAAGTACAAGAAGACTGACTCATCTTACTGTCTATGATTTGAACCATTCCTGTGACACTAGTTATAGATTCCGAAGCTTCACTTCAGGTGTACTGTATCTCTTGGACTTTGTTATTGACGATTAAACAGAGAAATTGCAACGGTATTATATACAAAAGCACAATGCCCACTTAAGTACAAGTAGACTGACTCTTCTTACTGTCTATGTTTAAACCATTCCTGTGACACTATTTATAGATTTTGATGCTTCACTTCAGGTTTACTGTGTCCCTCTGACCTTGTAATTGACGGCGAAACACAGAAATTGCATAGGAATTAAATGCAAAAGGCACAATGCCGACTTAAGAACAAGAAGACTGACTCTTCCCCACTGTCTATGATTTGAACCATTTCTGTGACACTAGTTATAGATTCCGATGCTTCACTTCAGGTTTACAGTATCCCTTGGACCTTCTTATTGACGACGAAACACAGAAATTGCATCGAAATTAAACAGAAAAGGCACAATGCCGACTTAAGTACAAGAAGACTGACTCTTCCTACACTCAATGGTTTGAACCATTCCTGTGACACTAGTTATAGATTCCGATGCTTGACTTCAGGTTAACTGTATCCCTCTGTCCTTCTTATTGACGATGAAACACAGAAATTGCATCGGAATTAAATACAAAAGGCACAATGCCGACTCAAGTACAAGAAGACTGACTCTTCCTACAGTCTATGTTTTGAAACATTCCTGTGACACTAGTTATAGAATCCGACGCTTCACATCAGGTTTACTGTATCCCTCTGACCTTCTTATTGACGATTAGACACAGAAACTGCATCGAAATTAAATGCAAATGGCACAATGCCGACTCAAGTACAAGAAGACTGACTCTTCCTACTGCCTATGATTTGAAACATTCCTCTGACACTAGTTATAGATTCCGATGCTTCACTTCAGGTTTACTGCATCCATTGGACC
The DNA here is from genome assembly GCF_021461385.2 of Schistocerca piceifrons. Taxonomy (NCBI): domain Eukaryota; kingdom Metazoa; phylum Arthropoda; class Insecta; order Orthoptera; family Acrididae; genus Schistocerca; species Schistocerca piceifrons. The sequence goes on along the minus strand of NW_025727985.1, from coordinate 3,541 downwards.
TTCTTATTGACGATGAAACACAGAAATTGCATCGGAATTAAATAGAATAGGCACAATGCCGACTTAAGTACAAGAAGACTGACTCTTCTTACTGACTATGATTTGAACCATTCCTGTGACACTAGTTACAGATTCCGAAGCTTCTTTTCAGGTGTACTGTATCTCTTGGACTTTTTATTGACGATGAAACACAGAAATTGCATCGGAATTAAATTGAATAGGCACAATGCCGACTTAAGTACAAGACGACTGACTCTTCCTACTTTCTATGTTTGAACCATTCCTGTGACACTAGGTATAGTTTCCGATTCTTCACTTCAGGTTTACTGTATCCCTCTGACCTTCTTATTGACGATGAAACACAGAAATTGCATCCTAATTAAATACAAAAGGCACAATGCCGACTTAAGTACAAGTAGTCTGACTCTTCCTACTGTCTATGTTTTGAACCATCCCTGTGACACTAGTTATAGACTCCGATGCTTCACTTCAGGTTTACTGTATCCCTCTGACCTTCTTATTGATGATGAACCACAGAAATTGCATCGGAATTAAATAGAAAAGGCACAATGCCGACTTAAGTACAAGAAGACTGACTCTTCATACTGTCTATGCTTTCAACCGATCCTGTGACACTAGTTATAGCTTCCGATGCTTCACTGCAGGTTTACTACATCCCTTGGACCTTTTTATTGACGAAGAAACACCGAAATTGCATCGGAATTAAATACGAAAGGCACAATGCCGACTTCAGTACAAGAAGACTGACTCTTCTTTCTGTCTATGTCTTGAACCATTCCTGTGACACTAGTTATAGATTCCGATGCTTCACTTGAGGTGTACTGCATCAATTGGACCCTGTTATTGACGATGAAACACAGAAATTGCATCGGAATTAAATAGAAAAGGCACAATGCCGACTTAAGTACAAGAAGACTGACTCTTCATACTGTCTATGCTTTCAACCGATCCTGTGACACTAGTTATAGCTTCCGATGTTTCACTGCAGGTTTACTACATCCCTTGGACCTTTTTATTGACGAAGAAACACCGAAATTGCATCGGAATTAAATACGAAAGGCACAATGCCGACTTAAGTACAAGAAGACTGAGTCTTCCTACTGTCTATGTTATGAACCATTTCTGTGACACTAGTTATAGATTCCGATGCTTCACTTGAGGTTTACTGTATCCCTCCGACCTTCTTATTGACGATGAAACACAGAAATTGCATCGGAATTAAATACAAAAGGCACAATGCCGACTCAAGTAGAAGGAGACTGACTCTTCCTACTGTCTATGATTTGAACCATTTCTGTGACACTAGTTATAGATTCCGATGCTTCACTTAAGGTTTACCGTATCCCTCTGACCTTCTTATTAACGATGAAACACAGAAATTGCATCGGAATTAAATAGAAAGGGCACAACGCTGACTTAAGTACAAGAAGACTGACTCTTCTTACTGTTTATAATGTGAACCATTCCTGTGACACTAGTTATAGATTCCGATGCTTCACTTCAGATGTACTGTATCCCTTGGTCCTTCTTATTGACGATGAAACACAGATATTACATCTGAATTAAATACAAAAGGCACAATGCCGACTTAACTACAAGTAGACTGACTTTTCTTACTGTCTATGTTTTGAACCAATCCTGTGGCACTCGTTATGGATTCTGATGCTTCAAGTTTACTGAATCCCTCTGACCTTCTTATTGGCGGTGAAACACAGAAATTGAATCGGAATTAAATACAAAAGGCACAATGCCGACTTAAGTACGAGAAGACTGACTCTTCTTTCTGACTATGTTTTGAACCATTCCTGTAGCACTAGTTATAGATTCCGATGGCCCACTTCAGGTTTACTGTATCCCTTGGACCTTCTAATTGACGAACAAACACAGAAATCGCATCGGAATTAAATACAAAAGGCACAATGCCGACTTAAGTACAAGTAGTCTGACTCTTCCTACTGTCTATGTTTTAAACGTATCCTGTGACACTAGTTATGGATTCTGATGCTTCACTTCAGGTTTACTGTATCCCTCTGACCTTCTTATTGACGGTGAAACACAGAAATTGCATCGGAATTAAATACAAAAGGCACAATGCCGACTGAAGTACAAGAAGACTGACTTTTCCTACTGTCTATGTTTTGAACAACTCCTGTGACACTAGTTATAGATTCCGATGCCTCACTTCAGGTTTACTGTATCCCTCTGACCTTCGTATTGACGATGAAACACAGAAATTGCATCGGAATTAAATAGGAAAGGCACAATGCCGACTTAAGTACAAGAAGACTGACTCTGCCTACTTTCTATGCTTTGTACCATTCCTGTGACACTAGTTATAGATTCCGGTACTTCACGTCAGGTTTACTGTATACCTCTGACCTTCTTATTGACGATGAAACACAGAAATTGCATCGGAATTAAATAAAAAAGGCACAATGCCGACTCAAGTACAAGAAGACTGACTCCTCTTACTGTCTATGTTTTGAACAATTCCTGTGACACTAGTTATAGATTCCGATGCCTCACTTCAGGTTTACTGTATCCCTCTGACCTTCTTATTGACGATGAAACACAGAAATTGCATCGGAATTAAATACAAAAGGCACAATGCCGACTTAAGTAAAAGAAGACTGACTCTTCCTACTCTCTATGTTTTGAACCATTCCTGTGACACTAGTTATAGATTCCGATGCTTCACTTCAGGTTTACAGTATCCCTTGGACCTTCTTATTGACGATGAAACACAGAAATTGCATCGGAATTAAACAGAAAAGGCACAATGCCGACTTAAGTACAAGAAGACTGACTCTTCTTACTGTCTATGTTTGTACCATTGCTGTGACACTAGTTATAACTTCCGGTGCCTCACTTCAGGAGTACTGCATCCCTTGGACCTTGTTATTGACGATGAAACACGGAAATTGCATCGGAATTAACTAGAATAGGCTCAATGCCGACTTAAGTACAAGAAGACTGACCCTTCTTACTGTCTATGTTTTAAACCATTCCTGTGACACTAGGTATAGGTTCCGATTCTTCACTTCAGGTTTACTGTATCCCTCTGACCTATTTATTGACGATGAAACACAGTAATTGCATCGGAATTGAATACAAAAGGCACAATACCGACTCAAGTACAAGAAGACTGACTCTTCTTACTGTCTATGCTTTGAACCATTCCAGTGACACTAGTTATAGATTCCGATGCCTCACTTCTGATTTACTGTTTCCCTCTGACCACCTTATTGACGATGAAACACAGAAATTGCATCGGAATTAAATAGAAGAGGCACAATGCCGACATAAGTACAAGAAGACTGACTCTTCTTACTGTCTATGTTTTGAACCATTCCTGTGACACTAGGTATAGATTCCGATGCTTCACTTCAGGTTAACTGTATCCCTCTGACCTTCTTATGGACGATGAAACACAGAAATTGCATCGGAATTAAATACAAAAGGCACAATGCCGACTCAAGTACAAGAAGACTGACCCTTCCTACTGTCTATGTTTTGAAGA